>NW_026647135.1:462500-753000 GCF_950295315.1 Erinaceus europaeus | reverse complement strand
AAAACCTCCTACACAGTGTTTATTGATGACAGGATCATACCTGACTTTTAGAGATTGTAAGGCAGCAGCTCTCATGCCCACAGACCCCAGACAGCCCCAGCCTTCACTATATGCTGTACTATGAGACCTGACAGTAATTGTGTGTGTGTGTCTGTCTGTCTGTCTGACTGTGTGTGTCTGTGTGTGCTTAGAGCTCACCTGTATTAGTCTCATAGCATGGGTGGCAAAGTAGCCAGCCTCACCTGCAACTTATGTACAGAGAACTTAGCTGGTCAGGGCAAGCCAGCTAGCCCAGATTCAGGCTAAGCAAGAATGCATATGCAAAGGGACTCTCAAGTCTAAATCTCTTGAGTTGCCTATTCAATCCCATGCCTCACTATCTATCATCCAAACACTGCCAACAGGGGAAGCTGGGGAACCCCTCAGAATTCAGGGGCATGAGCCTGTCCAGTCACATTTGGCTGCCTACTCAGCCTCCAGGCTCTCAGTCAACTGCTCAGGGCAGCAAATTACAAGCACAGAAAGTACTGAGAAAGAGCTTTGTTTCAACATAGATGGGAACTCTGTTCGACCAAACAATAGTGGATGAACCCGGTCCCTGACACCTACCCTTTGGGTCCGGCTAAGGCAATTTCCACTGTGGCCTCACATCCCTGATCATGGTGTCCTGGTGTCCACACATCACACTCAGAGAGATTCCCAGAGGTAGGCATGCATGAGTGTCCCATACAAAGTCTCTCTGCTTGCAGGAATCACAAACTCCCCTGGCCCTTGCTATGGACAGACAAAAGAAAGAAGGATGCCTCCATTGGCTGAATTCAGAGCTTCCAGTGGAGATCACAGCCCCGCACCTCACCTGAGGGCCTGGCTGCTGCTAATAAAGGCAATTGGAAACACCTGTTACCACTTGGGCCCTGAGGATATACTCAGGAATCCCTCCAGGAGCTAGCAGGCTGGCAGACCTCCGGAGCCCGGGATAGCTGTGCTCCTAGTTGGGCGGCCCTTATGGCCCGAGGTGAGAATATTCCCTAGATACAAGAAAGAACTTCACGTTTCAAAAGGATTTGAAAACCCCATGAGGCACTTGGAAAAGACATTTCACAGCCATCAAAACACCCTCTTTCAGAACCCTGGAAGCTTCAGTTTTGCGTGGAAAATCTGGACACTTTTGTGGCCATCAGTGCCACAGATCCTTTACATTTGGCTTAATAGAGGGAAAGCACAATGTGTCTGCCAGTGGGATAGAGTTTCACACTCTTCACCTGGGCTCTCATGTAATAAGGAAAAGGACGCTGTGCAGGAATGTGAGGAGGGCTGCATTTAGGCTTAGTGTCAGCCTCAGGGCCCTGGAGATTGGGAGTCAAGCACAGAGGGCCTGGACAGCTGCAGCTGCAGACTCCGCAGTTCCCCTCTGTACTACACCATGTGCAGGAGACTAAATAACCCAAAGGGCAAAGAAAGGAAAATTCAACACCAGAATGACTGAGTTCATGATGCTTGCACTGACTTCCAGTAAGGGCCAAGGCAAGAAGGCACATAGAGACAGTCAGAGAGACAGAATGTCAGAGACAGAAAAGGACTGAAATTCTGGCCTTGTGTTGATCAGTGCCAGAGCACTGAAGACAAACTCTCCATGCCCATGCATACTTCTTACAAGTGGCATTGCTATTTTATGTTTTTGAGGAAAGGTAACACTTAGAACATCTAGGTCTTAACCACTCTGAGAAGCAACACTTGACCCCCAGCCCACTCTCCAAAACTGCCCCCGCCACTCCAAATTTAAAGTAGTCTTAGTGATGCTCCAGCCAAGATGCAGGCTGGCGTATTGCATCTCCCTGGTCCAACCTCAGCCTTTCCTGTGTGGAGGGAACTGCACTATGTCTATTTAGTCTTTGCTTTACAGTTTTGGGATAGGACTCGGTGTACAAAATGAGCAAGAGGGAAGTAGATGATTTGGCAGTGGTAGTTTGTGCTGAGAGAGATTTGTTAGAGTGATAAATGATATGGCTCTGTGAGATGTCTCTCATGACTGTGGCTCAGAAGGGCCAGGTGTATCCACTTTACTACCCTAATAGAGAGCTGTGCAGGTCTCTAGTTAAAAAATATTTTCAGACCTCTACAAGTTACATATATATATATATATATATATATATATATATATATATATATAGAGAGAGAGAGAGAGAGAGAGAGAGAGAGAGAGAGAGAGAGAGAGACACTGATATAGTCATTGTAGTCATTTTCTACAATGGATTCGATATGACATACAGACAATTGATTGCTAAAACCTGCAGAGAAACTGTGCACTAGGAAAAGACTTGTCCAAAGGAGTAAAATCTCCAAATCATTAGCTATATGCAGCTCCAACGGGACAGATCGAAAAAGGCTCGAGAAGGAACTCAACCAGGAGACTCTCCGCATGGACTGGCACCACAAGTTTCCGAGTCTGGCAACAAACACAGGGAAGCTGCTAGTTCCCAGTGCAAGCCTCAGGGCAGAAACCTCTCCCTCTTCAGTGTCTGAGAATTCAAAAACCTCCTAAACTGTGTTCATTGATCACAGGATCAAACCTGGCTGGTAGAGATTGTAAGGCAGCAGCTTTCATGCCCACAGACCCCAGACAACCCCAGCCTTCACCATATGCTGTACTACGAGACCTGACAGTAATTGTGTGTGTGTGTGTGTGTGTGTGTGTCTGTCTTTCTGTCTGACTGTGTGTGTCTGTGTGTGCTTAGAGCTCACCTGTAGTAGTCTCAGAGCATGGGTGGCAAGGTAGCCAGCCTCACCTGCAACTTATGTACAGAGAAGCTAGCTGGTGAGGGCAAGCCAGGTAGCCCAGATTCTGGCTAAGCAAGAATGCATATGCAAAGGGACTCTCATGTCTAAATCTCCTAAGTTCCCTATTCAATCCCATGTCTCACTATCTATCATCCAAACATTACCAATGGGGGAAGCTGGGGAACCCCTCAGAATTCAGGGGCATGAGCCTGTCCAGTCACGTTTGGCTGCCTACTCAGCCTCCAGGCTCTCAGTCCACTGCTCAGGGCATCAGATTACAAACACAGAAAGTACCCAGAAAGAGCTTTGTTTCAACATAGATGGGAACTCTGTTCGACCAAACAATAGTGGATGAACCCGGTCCCTTAAAACTACCCTTCGGGTCCGGCTAAGGAAATTTCTCCTGTGGCCTCACATCCCTGATCATGGTGACCTGGTGTCCACACATCACACTCAGAGAGATTCCCAGAAGTAGGCATGCATGAGTGTCCCATACAAAGTCTCTCTGCTTGCAGGAAGCACAAACTCCCCGGGCCATTGCTATGAACAGACAAAAGAAAGATGGATGCCTCTACTGGCTGAATTCGAAGCTTCCAGTGGAGATCACAGCCCTGCACCTCACCTGAGGGCCTGGCTGCTGCTAATAAAGGCAATTGGAAACACTTGTTACCACTTGGGGCCTGAGGAAATACTCAGGAATTCCTCCAGGAGCTAGCAGGCTGGCAGACCTCCTGACCCCAGGATACCTGTGCTCCAAGTTGGGCGGCCCTTCTGGCCAGAGGTGAGAATATTCCCTAGATACAAGAAAGAACTTCAGGTTTCAAAATGATTTGAAAACCCCATGAGGCACTTGGAAAAGACATTTCACAGCCATAAAACACCGTCTTTCAGAACCCTGGAAGCTTCTGTTTTGCGTGGAAAATCTGGACACTGGTGTGACCATCAGTACCACAGATCCTTTACATTCGGCTTAATAGAGGGAAAGCACAATGTGTGAGCCAGGGGGATAGAGTTTCACTGTGTTGATCAGTGCCAGAATACTGAAGACAAACCCTCCATTCCCATGCATACTTATTACAAGTGGCATTGTTATTTTATGTTTGTGAGGAAAGGTTACACTTAGAACATCTAGGTCTTAGCCCACTCTGAGAAGCAACACTTGGCCTGCAGCCCACTCTCCAAAACTGCCCTTGCCTCTCCAAATTGGAAGTAGTTTTAGTGATGCTCCAGCCTAATGCAGGCTGGTGTATTTCATCTCCTTGGTCAAGCCTCAGTCTGTCCTGTGTGCAAGGAACTGCACTATGTCTATTTCTTCTTTGATTTACAGTTTTGGGATAGGACTCGGTGGACAAAAAGAGCAAGAGTGAAGTAGATGATTTGGCAGCTGTAGTTTGTGCTGAGAGAGATTTGTAGAGTGACAAGAGGTAAACGAATGGCTCTGTGAGATGTCTCTCATGACTGTGACTCATAAGAGCCAGGTGTATCCGAATTACTACCCTAATCCAGAGCTGTGCAGGTCTCTAGCTAAAATATATTCTCAGACCTCTACATGTTATATATATATATAGTGAGAGAGAGAGAGAGAGGGAGAGAGGAAGACACTGATGTAGTCATTTTCTACAATGGATGCGATATGACATTCAGACAATTGATTGCTAAAACCTGGAGAGAAACTATGCATCAGGAAAAGAATTGTCCAAAGGAGTAAAATCTCCAAATCATTAGCTATATGCAGCTCCAACGGAACAGAGCAAAAAAGGCTTGAGAAGGAACTCATCAAGGAGACTCTCCACATGGACAGGCACCACAAGTTTACTAGTCTGGCAACACACACAGGGCAGCTGCTAGTTCCCAATGCAAGCCTCAGGGCAAAAACACACACGCATACATCCACAGAGGCACTGGCACAAACGGAGTTATACACATGCACACTGGACAGCTTCTGCAAGGCAGGGCCCTGGGTGAACACTGCTTCGCACTTCCTGGAAGCACGCCCAGCGTTTTAAGGCCAGCTCTGAGCTCCCATTGCCGGGATTACTTCAGAAGGCTCGCAGACAGGGCACCAGCCATGCTCTGAAATGCCAGAGGCCTAGGTCACGCCCAGAACCCCTGCCAGCAATACCATTGGCCAGTGTGCTAGGACACGCCCAGAAGTGTCATGGTCCCTAGTCAGTGATTGGCCAGCAACCTTGGGCACCGCCCACACGGCCCTGCAGCACACTCATTGGGCAGCCTCTGGAAGGCCCGCCCGCCAGCCACTTCTGCTGGAAAGAGATGAGAATTCAAAAAACTCCTACACTGTGTTCATTGATGACTGGTTCAAAGGTGGCTTGTAGAGATTGTAAGGCAGCAGCTCTCATGCCCACAGATCCCAGGCAGCCCTAGCCCTCACCATATTCTGTACTACCAGACTTCACAGTAATGTGTGTTTGTGTGTGTGTCTGTCTGGCTGTCTGTCTGTGTCTCTGTGTGCTCAGAGCTCACCTATAGTAGTCTCAGAGCATGGGTGGGAAGGTAGCCAGCCTCACCTGCAACTTATGTACAGAGAACCTAGCTGGTCAGGGAAAGCCAGCTAGCCCAGATTCTGTCTGATCAAGAATTCACATGCAAAGGGACACTCATGTCTCCCTCTCCTGAGTTCCCGATTCAATCTCATGCCTCACTATCATCCAAACACTGCCAACGGTGTAATCTGGGGCACCCCTCAGAATTCAGGGGCAGGAGACTGTCCAGTCACGTTTGGCTGCCTACTCAGCCTCCAGATTCTCAGTCCACTGCTCAGGGCAGCAGATTACAAGCCCAGAATGAACCCAGAAAGAGCTGTGTTTCAACATAGATGGGAACTGTGTTTGACCAAACAATAGTGGATGAACCTGGCACCTCACACCTACCCTTTGGGTCCGGCTAAGGCAATTGCTCCTGTGGCCTCACAATCCCTGATCATGGTGTCCTGGTGTCCACACATCACACTCAGAGAGAATCCCAGAAGTAGGCATGCATGAGTGTCCCATACAAAGTCGCTCTTCTTGCAGGAAGCACAAACTCCCTGGGCCCTTGCGATGGAGAGACAAAAGGAAGATGGATGCCTCCATTGGCTGAATTTGGAGCTTCCAGTGGAGATCACAGTCCCGCCCCTCACCTGAGGGCCTGCATCCTGCTAATAAAGGCCATTGGAAACACCTGTTACCAGTTGGTGCCTAAGGAATTAATCAGGAATCCCTCCAGGAGCTAGAAGGCTGGCAGACCTCCTGACCCCGGGATAGCTGTGCCCCTAGTTGGGAGGGCCTTCTGGCCAGAGGTGTGAATATTCCCTAGATACGAGAACGAACTTCAGGTTTCAAAAGGATTTGAAACCCCAGGAGGCACTTGGAAAAGACATTTCACAGCCACCAAAACACCCTCATTCTGAACCCTGGAAGCTTCCGTTTTGCATGGAAATTCTGGACACTGGTGTGGCCATCAGTACCGCAGAGCCTTTACATTCGGCCCAATAGAAGGAAAGCACAATGTGTATGCCAGTGTGGTAGAGTTTCACTTCTCTTGACCTGTGTTCTCATGGAATAAGGACAAGGATGTGGTGCAGGAAATTGAGAAAGCTGTATTTAGGCTGAGTGTCAGTCACAGGGCCCTGGAGAATGGGAGTCAAGCACAGAGGGCCTGGACAGCTGCAGCTGGAGATGGACATATGCCTGTTACCTGCAGCAGGAATGTTGTCTCCTCAGTTCCCCTCTGTACTATGCCATATGCACGAGACTAAGTATCCAAAGGGTCAAGAAAGGAAAATTTCACCACCAGGAAGACGGAGTTCACGATGCATGCACTGACTTCCACAAAGGGTCCAAGGAAGAAGGCACGTAGAGACAGTCAGAGAGACAGAATGACAGTGACAGAAAGTACAGAAATTCTGGCCCTGTTTTGATCAGTGCCAGAGCACTGAAGATAAACCCTCCATGTCCATGCATACTTCTTACAAGTGGCATTGTTATTTTATGTTTGTGAGGAAAGGTTACACTTAGAACATCTAGGTCTTAGTCCACTCTGAGAATCAGCACTTGGACTGAAGCGCACTCTCCAACCTGCCCTTGCCTCTCCAAATTGGAAGTAGTTTTAGGGATTCTCCAGCCAAATGCAGGCTGGCGTATTTCATCTCCCTGGTCCAGCCTCAGCCTGTCCTGTGTGCAGGGAACTGAACTATGTCTATTTCTTCTTTGAATTACAGTTTTGGATAGGACTCGGTGGACAAAAAGTGCAAGAGTGAAGTAGATGATTTGGCAGTTGTAGTTTGTGCTAAGAGAGATTTGTAGAGTGACAAGAAGTAAACGAATGGCTCATATGTATATGTATATGTATATGTATATGTATATGTATATGTATATGTATATGTATATGTATATGTATATGTATATATATATAGAGAGAGAGAGACAGCAACACACTGATGTAGTCATTTTCTACAATGGATACGATATGACATTCAGACAATTGATTAGTAAAACCTTGAGAGAAACTGTGCATCAGGAAAAGAATTGTCCAAAGGAGTAAAATCTCCAAATCATTAGCTATATGCAGCTCCAACGGGACAGAGCGAAAAAGGCTCCTGAAGGAACTCATCCAGGAGACTCTCCACATGGACAGCCACTACAAGTTTCCTAGTCTGGTAACACACACTGGGCCGCTGCTAGTTCCCAGTGCAAGCCTCAGGACAAAAACCTCTCCCTCTTCAGTGTCTTTACATCTGAAAATAAGAAAAGTGACCAAGGGCAAGGAGAGATACAATGGTGTCAATATTGAGTTGTAAATCAGAATGTGCCAAGTGTTTTGCACAAAATCACCTGTGCCACAGTGATTCTGTTATTCACTCTGTCTCTCTCTCCCTCACACACACACACACAAACACACACTGTCACAGTTACACACACGCACACATCCACAGAGGCACAGGCACAAACAGAGTTATACACATGCACACTGGACAGCTTCTGCAAGGCAGGGCCCAGGGTGAATCCTGCTTCACACTTCCTGCAAGCGCACCCAGCCTTTTAAGGCCAGCTCTGAGCTCCCATTGTCGGGCTTACTTCAGAAGGCCTGCAGACAGGGCACCAGCCATGCTCTGATATGCCAGAGGCCTAGGCCACGCCCAGAACCCCTGCCAGCAATACCATTGGCCAGTGTGCTAGGACACGCCCAGGAGTGTCATGGCCCCTAGTCAGTGATTGGCCAGCAACCTTGAGCACCGCCCACACGGCCCTGCAGCACGCTTATTGGGCAGCCTCTAGAATGCCCGCCCAACAGCCACTTCTGCTGGAAAGAGATGAAAATTCAAAAACCTCCTACACTGTGTTCATTGATGACAGGTTCAAAGCTGGCTTGTAGAGATTGTAAGGCAGCAGCTCTCATGCCCACAGATCCCAGACAGCCCTAGCCTTCACCATATTCTGTACTACCAGACTTCACAGTAATGTGTGTGTGTGTGTGTGTGTGTGTGTGTGTGTCTGTCTGTCTGTCTGTGTGTGTGTGTGTGCTCAGAGCTCACCTATAGTAGTCTCAGAGCATGGGTGAGAAGGTAGCGAGCCTCACCTGCAACTTATGTACAGAGAACCTAGCTGGTCAGGGCAAGCCAGCTAGCCCAGATTCTGGCTGATCAAGAATTCACATGCAAAGGGACACTCATGTCTCCCTCTCCTGAGTTCCCGATTCAATCTCATGCCTCACTATCATCGAAACACTGCCAACGGTGTAAGCTGGGGCACCCGTCAGAATTCAGGGGCAGGAGACTGTCCAGTCACGTTTGGCTGCCTACTCAGCCTCCAGATTCTCAGTCCACTGCTCAGGGCAGCAGATTACAAGCCCAGAATGAACCCAGAAAGAGCTGTGTTTCAACATAGATGGGAACTGTGTTTGACCAAACAATAGTGGATGAACCTGACACCTCACACCTACCTTTTGGGTCCGGCTAAGGCAATTGCTCCTGTGGCCTCACAATCCCTGATCATGGTGTCCTGCTGTCCACACATCACACTCAGAGAGAATCCCAGAAGTAGGCATGCATGAGTGTCCCATACAAAGTCGCTCTTCTTGCAGGAAGCACAAACTCCCTGGGCCCTTGCGATGGAGAGACAAAAGGAAGATGGATGCCTCCATTGGCTGAATTAGGAGCTTACAGTGGAGATCACAGTCCCGCCCCTCACCTGAGGGCCTGGATCCTGCTAATAAAGGCAATTGGAAACACCTGTTACCACTTGGGGGCTAAGGACATACTCAGGAATCCCTCCAGGAGCTAGCAGGCTGGCAGACCTCCTGACCCCGGAATAGCTGTGTGCCTAGTTGGGAGGGCCTTCTGGCCAGAGGTGTGAATATTCCCTAGATACGAGAACGAACTTCATGTTTCAAAAGGATTTGAAAACCCCAGGAGGCACTTGGAAAATACATTTCACAGCCATCAAAACACCCTCTTTCTGAACCCTGGAAGCTTCCGTTTTGCATGGAAATTCTGGACACTGGTGTGGCCACCAGTACCGCAGAGCCTTTACATTCATCCCAATAGAATGAAAGCACAATGTGTGTGCCAGTGTGGTAGAGTTTCACTTCTCTTGACCTGGGTTCTCATGGAATAAGGACAAGGATGCGGTGCAGGAAATTGAGAAAGCTGTATTTAGGCTGAGTGTCAGTCACAGGGCCCTGGAGAATGGGAGTCAAGCACAGAGGGCCTGGACAGCTGCAGCTGGAGATGGACATATGCCTGTTACCTGTAGCAGGAACGCTGTCTCCTCAGTTCCCCTCTGTACTATGCCATATGCATGAGACAAAGTAATCCATAGGGCAAAGAAAGGAAAATTTCACCACCAGGAAGACGGAGTTCACGATGCATGCACTGACTTCCACAAAGGGTCCAAGGAAGAAGGCACGTAGAGACCGTCAGAGAGACAGAATGACAGTGATTGAAGAGGACAGAAATTCTGGCCCTGTTTTGATCAGTGCCAGAGCACTGAAGACATACCCTCCATGTCCATGCATACTTCTTACAAGTGGCATTGTTATTTTATGTTTGTGAGGAAAGGTTACACTTAGAACATCTAGGTCTTAGTCCACTCTGAGAAGCAACACTTGGCCTGAAGCCCACTCTCCAACCTGCCCTTGCCTCTGCAAATTGGAAGTAGTTTTAGGGATTCTCCAGCCAAATGCAGGCTGGTGTATTTCATCTCCCTGGTCCAGCCTCAGCCTGTCCTGTGTGCAGGGAACTGAAGTATGTCTATTTCTTCTTTGATTTACAGTTTTGGATAGAACACGGTGGACAAAAAGTGCAAGAGTGAACTAGATGATTTGGCAGTTGTAGTTTGTGCTGAGAGAGATTTGTAGAGTGACAAGAGGTAAACCAATGGCTCATATGTATATGTATATGTATATGTATATGTATATGTATATGTATATGTATATGTATATGTATATGCATATGCATATGCATATGCATATGTATATATAGAGAGAGACAGCAAGACACTGATGTAGTCATTTTCTTTTTTTTTAAATTTTTTATTTAAGAAAGGATTAGTGAACAAAAGCATAAGGTAGGAGGGGTACAACTCCACACAATTCCCATCACCCAATCCCCATATCCCACCCCCTCCCCTGGTAGCTTTCCCATTCTCTATCCCTCTGTGAGCATGGGCCCAGGGTCGTTGAGGGTTGCAGAAGGTAGAAGGTCTGGCTTCTGTAATTGCTTCCCCGCTAAACATGGGCGTTGACTGGTCGGTCCATACCCCCAGTCTGCCTCTCTCTTTCCCTAGTAGGGTGTGTCTTTGGGGAAGAAGAAAATTTCATCAGTTGGCGCTGACCAGAAGACCAGACGTGCTGTGTTTCTTCCCCTGGACATCACATCCACTGACTGCTTCCCTTAGACTTGCTGGTGGCACGCTAGGACACTCTATATATTCCTCCCATAAATTTTCTGACAAATTACAACAGGTTATAGACTCCACCACAAATAGTCTTGAGTCACTACAGAGACCCTTATGAGACCCTTATTAGTCTTTTGTTAATGATTACCTTAAGGACCCTTTATTTTTAATAAGATTACTGATTTTATAAAACAGCAGATTGACTCTTTGGCATTAAAACCTTTGCAAATACATTAACACAGACTTGATTTGGCTGACAGAGGCCTGGCTGAACCTGAGGATGACAGACCCCCTTTTCAGATGGCATAAAACTCAGAATTATGCATGGAGACATCCAACCTTGGCAGGGCAAGGACACCAGTAAGGAGTGTAAGGCAAAGCACTGCAGGGGGAGGACCCTATTGTCCGCCTCTGAGTCCCCCGTGAAGCAAACCTGATTTGCATGGAGGTTGGTGTCAGCAACAAAAATTGTTTCCCTAGAAACTGTGGCTCTGCCTCCCCTCCCCAAAAAGACACCAAGAGCCCTATAAGATGCGGGAAGGTTGGTTTTGCACCCAACCCACGGGAGGATTCAGGTCAATACTTCCCTCCTCTGGTTAAGCCCACCAAACCTGCTGTCAGGGTCTCTGCTCCTCACCCACATTGCCTGCCTCAATTTTAAAATTATAACAAAGGGAGGATATGCCAGGAGCCATTTCTCTGCTTTATAGATGATAAGCTTTGAGACAAGGGAACCCCTCAAGACAAATGTTAATTCCCCCCTGGGCAGGCCATTTCCCCTTAGGTAAACCATTTATCAGTAATCAAGTGAGTCAACACACAGTTTGGTTCCTGCCATTTGTTGCAAGGAACATTCCTCTTTGAAGTTTGCTCCCCCTTCCCCTCCTCCAGCATTCCCTCTCCTTCCCCAAAGCCTTATAATGCCTGTATTCTCAATAAAATTTTAGAGCTTGATCAGAAACTTGACTTGCTCTCATTCTTCGTGTCTCTTGTCTCTTGTCCCTATCATTTCAGGCCTCATTGGGTTCCTAGCCCCTGTTCACCGCCCTGCTGGTCGGGGCATATTTAAAAAAAAAAAGAAAAGTCAGTCAATCAATCAAAAATAAATGTTTTTAAAAATTGTATTTATTCCATTTTATAAATAAAACTTAAGAAATTATGTATTTGTGAGAAAGGAGAAATCTACAGGGCCGGGGTGGGGGTAAATAGCATAATGGTTATAGAAAGAGACTCTCATGCCTGAGGTTTCAAAAGTCTCAGGTTCAATCACTGGACACCATACCCCCCAGCCACCAACTGGTGACAGAGAGAGATAGAGAGAGAGAGAGAGAAATCTACACACAGAGACCAACCAGAGCACTACTCAGCTCTGGTTTGTGGCCTGTTGTGGAATGAATCTTACTGGCACTTTGAGGCCTCAGGGGAAAAAGTGAAGGTCTTTTGTATAACCAAAGGTTATACAACTTCTTTTGTATAAACCAAACCCCCACCCCTGCCCCCCCTTTTCTTCCCCCCCATCAGGGTCTTGTTTTTTCCATAAAACAACAAGAGCTGAGACAGCATTGACAAGAATAACATTCACAACAACAAGGACGGTAACAACAAGGGCAAAAAAATGGGAAAAACAACCTCCAGGAGCAGTGGATTTGTAGTGCAAGCAGGCACTGAGCTCCAGCCATAATACAAACAAACAGGCAAAAGAAGAAAAAAAAAAAAAAAGAAAAAGAGAAAAGTAAAGAAAACAAGAGCTGAGCAGTGCTCTGGTAAAAATCAAAACATAACATTAGTGGGAGTCCAGCAGTAGCACAGCGGGTTAAGAGCACTTGATGCAAAGCTCAAGGACTGGCGGACCCCTGTTCTGAGGATCCCGGTTCGGGCCTCTGGATCCCCACTTGCAGGGGAGTCTCTTCACAGGCAGTGAACACCCTCCTAGAATGGCAACAGCAACAGCAGCGCAGGGGAAGTGTTCTAGGAAAGGAAAAGTAGACCTAAGCATCCTTTCTCTCCCCCCCACCCCCCACCCAGGTTTATGTCTGTGGTTCCATGCCTACATTACTAATCCTAGAGGCCATCCCCCCCTGCTATGTATGGCCCCGGTTGTTCATCATTACCTTTGTTATTATTACTGTGGTTGTTGTCAGATAGGACAGAGAGAAATCCAGAGAGGAGGGGAAGACAGAGAGGGGGAGAGAAAGATGGGGGTTTGCGGGGAGCTTGACTGTAGCCCTGTGGTTTGGGAGCACATGGTACAAAGTGCAAGGACCAGGGTGGGCACCCCAGGTCGAGAGCCTCTCGCGTGGTGGGTCAAGGTGGGGGGAGGCTCAAAGAAGCATGAAACAGGTCTGCAGGTATGCTCCCTGCCATGTGTACTTAACCCTCTGCACTACCACCCGGGCCTCCCCAGTCCCTCCATTCTTTCCAGAGAGAGAGAGAGAGACAGAGACAGAGTACAGGGTGTGAGAAAGACATGAAAACAACACACCACTGCCTTTGGAGTTCCATCTCTTTTCATCCACAGTGGTTCTCACTGTGGTTTCTTAGATTTCTTCCTATGAAATGAAAAGTTACATTGTGGTGGTCCAGAAGGTTGCGAGGTGGATAAATAAAGTATTGGACTTTCAACTACAAGGAGGTCCTGAGTTTGACCCCTGGCAGCACATGTACCAGAGTGATGTCTGGCTCTTTCTCTGTCTCCCGTCGTATCTTTCTGCTTCAAAAATAAGTACAATCTTAAATAAAATAAAATTAAATGAAAATAAAGTGACAAACCTTTGTGTCCTGAACCCTATCACCATGTAAATGGATAGTTTTAGTGATGCCTCCATCAGAGGGCATGTGTCACATGGTGAGGGGACTCAAGGCAAGAAGGGAGAGAGTGAGAAAATAAATAATTTAAAAAGGGATGGTAGTGGTGGTGGTAGAGGAGGAGCAGGAGGAGGAAGGGGCGCCCAGTCAATGAATTAAAGTGAAGCAGTCAATTAATTAATTACTCAAAATCAATTTTTTTTCCAAACTCGGGGTAGGTGTATTTAGGAAACTATATACCCCTCCCAAAGGGGAGAGGGGTGAATTCTTAGAAAAGAAAGAAGAGGCCTAATCCCTCCACCTTTTCTGTGTGTGTATGCCTATGTGTGTGGGGGGATGTCAATGTGTAAATGGCCTTTATACACATATGCACACGCACGCACACACACACACACACACACACACACACGCACCAACATCTGTGGAGTTCCACCTATTTTCATCTTTGTTGCTGTCTCGTACAAACTTGGATGTTCTCATTTTAAATATAAAATGATATTTTAGTCTGAACCTTTTCTGATCACATGCAACGAAATGGCATTTTTCGGGGTTACTCTCATCCATCTCTCTCTCTCTCTCCGTCCCTGCCCCCCAAAGTATTTTATTAGAGATGGGACTTAGAACAAAAAAGTGTGTGTGTGTGTGTGTGTGTGTGTGTGTGTGAGAGAGAGAGAGAGAGAGAGAGAGAGAGGAGAGAGTTGTGTATATGCCTGTCTTTTGGTAGGTCACCCTCTTCCACACTTTTCACCATTAACAAAGGAATAGGTTTATCACAGAGACCCTCATGCCTGAGTCTCCCAAGTACCAGGTTCGATTCTCCACCCCCCCAACATAAAGGAGAGTTGAGCAGTGCTGGGGTGGGGGGCAAGAAGGAGGATAAACAAGGGCAACAAAAGGGGGAAAAATGGCCCCCGGGAGCAGTGGATTCATGGTGCAGGCAAGGAGCCCAGCAATAACCCTGGAGGGATAAGAAGAAGGAGGAGGAGGAGGAGGAGGAGGAGGAGAAAGATAAATAGATATAATATATATATATATATATATATATATGTATATATATATATATAATGGTATATATATTTCAATCATAGGAACGGAGGCACTGAAATAGGCAGATGGGAATACTGGTCTTTTCTGGTTTGACAGTGGTGTGCTTTGCCTTGGGACATCTGGGGCCTCTAGCCAGAAAAGGCATGGTGGTATGCAGCAGGCTTACAGGAGACCTTTCTCTCTCTCTCTCTCTCTCTCTCTCTCTTTCTGTTTCCTTCCTTCCTTCCTTCATGGGGGGTGTTGTTAATGGTTTACAGTCGACAGAAATATACAGCAGTTTGTACATGTACAACATGTCTCATCTTTCCACATAACTCTTCAACCCCCTCTAGGTCCTCCTCTCCCATCATGTCCCAAGAGCTGAACACCCCCCCCCGACCCCGACCCCCACCCTAGAGTCTGTTACTTCTGTGCCATTGATGACTGACATCTTTCTCTCATTAGTATTTCAATGCTGGAAGCAAAGAGCTTGTTCATGGCTCCGCCTCCTCCACCTCCACCTCTGCCTATGTCTGTAGCCTCGGGTTCCCCCTCCCCCGCGGAAGAAATTTCTTTTATTCATTTATTTTATTTTTCATGGGGAAATGACCACTGACCACAAGTTGGGGAGATGGAGAGCAGGAGGTGTGTCCTTTCTAGAAACATTGTTTTTGTAAGGAGAATGAATGAATGAATGAATGGATGGATGAATGAACTGGATCTCACCAGTGTGGACCATCCTTTCAAAGGCTTCATTCAGATGCAGATAGTCCCAGCTTTGGGGGCATGGTCTTTTTTATCTTCCCTCAACACTCAACTGTTGTTGTTGTTGTTGTTGTTTCCAAGCTGCAGAGAGAGGGGGGAGGGGGAATGAAATGTGCTTTCTTTTTTCTTTTCTTTCTTTCTTTTTTGTTTTGTTTTGTTTTGTTGTTTTCAAGTTGAGGTAGCTCGAACTGTTTTCCTGAGGCCAAAGTAGTCCAACATGAAATTTAGTGGGGGGGTGTTTGTAGAGGGAGGAGAAGGAAAAATTAAAAGAGAAAGCAAGCAAGCAAGCAGGCAAGCAAAGAAAGGGTGAGTGAAAGAGCATAATGTTTATGCAAACAGACTCAAGCACTGAGATTCCAAGGTCCCAGGTTCCAGCCCCCATACCTCCATAAGCCACAGCTGAGCAGTGCTGTTGGGAGAAGGAGAAGGAGAAGGAGGAGGAGGAGGAGGAGGAGAGGAGGAGGTTAAGGAGAAGTTGGAGAAGGACACACCCTGCTTTCTGTATTCTTTCCTCTTCTTTCACAAGTAGTGAAGCAAGGCTGCAGGTGTCTCTCTTTCTCTCCCCCCCTCCCCCCACCCCTTCCCTCTCAATTTCTGGCTATCTCTATCCAAGACATAAAGATAATTTAGTGATCCGGGAGGTGGCATGATGGATAAAGCACTGAACTCTCAAGCATGAGGCCCCCGAGTTCAACTCCCCGGTAACATATGTACCTGTGTGATGTCTGGTTCTTTCTGTCTCCTCCTGTCATTCTCATAAATAAATAAATAAATAAATAAATAAATAAATAAATAAGTGAGTCAGTTGGGCGTGAGCACAGCAGGTCAAGCGTGCACATGGCACAAAGGGCAAGGACCACCTCTGTGAGGATCTAGGTGCAAGCACCTGGCTCCCCACCTGCAGGGGAGTTAGTTGCTTCACAAGCAAGCAGTGGTGAAGCAGGTCTGTCTGCAGATGTCTATCTTTCTCTCTGTCTTCCCCTCCTCTCTGTCCTATCCAACAATGGCGACGAAAATAAACCAAAGACAACAAAAGGGAATAAATAAGTAAATAAATAAAATATTTTTAAAAGATAATTTGTTTATCTTGAGAGAGAGATGCACAGCCTTCTCTTCTCCCCTGACGCCCCACCCCCCCAACACACACACACACACACAC
Source organism: Erinaceus europaeus (assembly GCF_950295315.1). Classification (NCBI taxonomy): domain Eukaryota; kingdom Metazoa; phylum Chordata; class Mammalia; order Eulipotyphla; family Erinaceidae; genus Erinaceus; species Erinaceus europaeus. The sequence goes on along the minus strand of NW_026647135.1, from coordinate 736,572 downwards.
ACTATCTGTTAAGCTCTCTCAGGCATGTAATAGACAATGAATATACTAAAATAGAATCAGACACGAGAGAAAGGGTCCCCGGTGATACCAAGATTATGCAAAAGACTTTCATGTATTGGACTCCTCTGAGGATACAACTTCAGTCAGTCCCTGGTGCCTTCACAAAACCTGTACATGTAAGACAGGGAATCCTGTTCCTCAGTAGCTCTTGAGATGAACAACAGCAGAAATAAGGCTTTGTGACACACAACCCCCAGCTTTATTCATTCATACATTCATCAATCAATCAAGCAAGCAAGCAAGCAAGCAATGTGTGTTGTTCCCCTCCCCCAGTTTTATTTTCTAAAGGAATGTGTGTGTGGTCTTGGACAGACATGATACATATTATATACAGACATTTCTTTTCTGCTCCATATAGATATATAAATCCAGTGAATAAAAAATGGCAGGGGGTGAGGGAAAGGAAATTGGGGGTGGTGGCTACCTACCAGGTACCCTGTCTGAGGAATCCCCAACTCTCTGCTCACCACCACCCTTCACCCTTCACTTCCCTATGTTTAAAAGGCAGTATCCTTGAAATTCCCTTTTTATGCAGTTGTTTGTTAAGTGCTTTTAGTATGAGTTGCTTGTAGTATGAGGTGGAAAATTCCTTGCCCCTTCCCCCTTGAATAAGCAGGACCTAATCAGTGAAGGCCACCCATTGTTCGAAGAACCCTGCCTGGGGACAAGCCTTATAAGGACCTCATCAGTGAAGGCCACCCATTGTTCGAAGGACCCTGCCTGGGGACAAGCCTTATAAGGACCTCATCAGTGAAGGCCACCCATTGTTCGAAGGACCCTACATGGGGACAAACCTTATCAGGACCTTTGAACAGACTTTGTGGTGTGCTGCCTACCGGATGGGTGGTCATAGCCGATGGCAGGAGGATGTGGCGACCCTGCCTGGTTGAATTCTATTGGTTGTGTGATCTTACTATATTTGAAACTAGCCCGCGCTTTGCTTTGAATGGATCATGCTTTTGCTAAGTTTGAAATGATTGGATCTTGTGTTTGCTATAGCCTGTTATTGGATGTAGGTTGATAAGGTGATGTGCTCCCCCTCCCTGAGTGTAGTCTGAATTCCTATAAATTGTATGGTTTGAGCCCTGTTCAGGGTCGAGCTTGGTAGACTAACACCAGTCACCATCTCTGCCCGGATTGCAATTCATCAATAAACATCTTTGCTTCCTTACAGTGGATGGTGGTTTGATTTATGCTCGCTAACACTATGGTTTATTGGATTTCTTTCTTTTAAAGGAAAAGTTACAGTTTATCCTGAAGCCCTTACAATGTATCCGGATTGTTATATTGAAGAGTAGATTAAAAAAAAAAAAGGAGGGGGGAAGGCAGGAGGGACAGTCCAGAATATTGCTGAGTTCTGGCAACTGGTCTTGGTCTATGGGGATCCCACCTGAGGCCTCAGCTCCCTCTCTCAAATGAAAATACATGATAGATAGATAGATAAATAGAGTCGGGGGTTGTGTGGTGGCGTGGCACACTGGGTTAGGCACACATAGTATGCAATGGGAAAAATACACACACACACACACACACACACACGCATACATATTCCCCTCCCAAATTATTGCTGGGGCTCGGTGCCTGCACCAGGATTCCACTGCTCCTGGAGGCCTTTTTTTTTCTTCCCCCCTCTCAGTTTTGTTGCCCTTGTTTATATATATTTAAAAAAAAAGAAAATCAGTCAATCAATAAAAAATAAATGCTTTTAAAAATTGTATTTATTCCATTTTATAAATAAAACATAAGAGATTATGTATTTGTGAGAAAAGAGAAACCTACAGGGCCGGGGTGAGGGTAAATAGCATAATGGTTATAGAAAGAGACTCTCATGCCTGAGGATTCAAAAGTCTCAGGTTCAATGACTGGAAACCATATCCCCCCCCAACCACCATCTGGTGACAGAGAGAGATTGAGAGAGAGAGAGAGAGAGAGAGAAATCTACACACAGAGACCAACCAGAGCACTACTCAGCTCTGGTTTGTGGCCTGTTGTGGAATGAATCTGGCTGGCACTTTGAGGCCTCAGGGGAAAAAGTGAAGGTCTTTTGTATAACCAAAGGTTATACAACTTCTTTTGTATAAACCAAACCCCCACCCCTGCCCCCCTTTTCTTCTCCCCCCCATCAGGGTCTTGTTTTTTCCATAAAACAACAAGAGCTGAGACAGCATTGACAAGAGTAACATTAACAACAACAACAACAATGGTAACAACAAGGGCAAAAAAATGGGAAAAACAACTTCCAGGAGCAGTGGATTTGTAGTGCAAGCAGGCACTGAGCACCAGCCATAATATAAACAAACAGGCAAAAAAAGAAGAAAAAAGAAAGAAAAAGAGAAAAGTAAAGAAAACAAGAGCTGAGCAGTGCTCTGGTAAAAATTAAAACATAACATTAGTGGGAGTCCGGCAATAGTGGAGCACATTAAGCGTGCTTGATGCAAAGCTCAAGGACAGGAGGAAGGATCCTGGTTCGAGCCCAAGGATCCCCACCTGCAGGGGAGTCACTTCACAGCTGGTGAACACCCTCCTAGAATGGCAACAACAGCAACAGCAGTGCAGGGGGAGTGTTCTAGGAAAGGAAAAGTAGACCTAAGCATCCTTCCTCTCCCCCCCGCCCCCCACCCAGGTTTATGTCTGTGGTTCCCTGTCTACAGTATGAATCCACTGCTCCTAGAGGCCATCCCCGACCCCCCCCGCTTTGTATGGCCCTGGTTGTTCATCATTACCATTGTTATTATTGCTATCGTTGTTGTCGGATAGGATAGAGAGAAATCCGGAAAGGAGGGGAAGACAGAGAGGGGGAGAGAAAGATAGACACCTTGGCTGGGGGTTGGGAGGGGTCTTGACTGTAGAGCTGTGGTTTGGGAGCACATGGTACAAAGTGCAAGGACCAGGGTGAGCATCCCAGGTCGAGAGCCTCTCCCATGGCGGTGGGGGTGAGGGGAGGCTCGAAGAAGTTGTGAAGCAGGTCTGCAGGTCTGCTCAGTGCCATGTGTACTTAACCCTCTGCACTACCACCTGGGCCTCCCCAGTCCCTCCATTCTTTCCAGAGAGAGATAGAGACAGAGACAGAGACAGAGAGACGGATAGAGACAGAGACAGAGTACAGGGTGTGAGAAAGACATGAAAACAACACACCACTGCCTTTGGAGTTCCATCTCTTTTCTTTTTTTTAATATTTTTTTTATTAATTTATTCCCTTTTGTTGCCCTTGTTGTTTTATTGTTGTTATTATTGTAATTGTAAATGTTGGATAGGACAGAGAGAAATGGAGAGAGGAGGGGAAGACAGAGAGGAGGAGAGAAAGATAGACACCTGCAGACCTGCTTCACCTCCTGTGAAGCGACTCCCCTGCAGGTGGGGAGCCTGGGTTCGAACCAGGATCCTCATGCTGGTCCTTGTGCTTTGCGCCACCTGCGCTTAACCCACTGCGCTACAGCCCGACTCCCAGTTCCATCTCTTTTCATCCTCAGTGGTTCTCACTGTGGTTTCTTAGATTTCTTCCTATGAAATGAAAAGTTACATTGTGGCGGTCCAGAAGGTTGCGAGGTGGATAAATAAAGTATTGGACTTTCAACGACGAGGAGGTCCTGAGTTTGACCCCTGGCAGCACATGTACCAGAGTGATGTCTGGCTCTTTCTCTGCCTCCCGTCATATCTTTCTGCTTCAAAAATAAGTACAATCTTAAATAAAATAAAAGTAAATGAAAATAAAGTGACAAACCTTTGTGTCCTGAACCCTATCACCATGTAAATGGATAGTTTTAGTGATGCCTCCATCAGAGGGCATGTGTCACATGGTGAGGGGACTCAAGGCAAGAAGGGAGAGAGTGAGAAAATAAATAATTTAAAAAGGGATGGTAGTGGTGGTGGTAGAGGAGGAGGAGGAGCAGGAGGAGGACAGGGCACACAGTCAATGAATTAAAGTGAGGCAGTCAATTAATTAATTACTCAAAAATCAATTTTTTTCTGGGCTCGGGGTAGGTGTATTTAGGAAACTATATACCCCTCCCAAAGGGGAGAGGGGTGAATTCTTAGAAAAGAAAGGAGAGGCCTAATCCCTCCACCTTTTCTGTGTATGTATGCCTGTGTTTGGGGGGGGATGTCAATGTGTAAATGGCCTTTATACACACATGCACACACATACACGCACACACACGCACCAACATCTGTGGAGTTCCACCTATTTTCATCTTTGTTGCTGTATCGTACACTCTTAGATGTTCTCATTTTAAATGTAAAATGATGTGTTAGTCTGAACCTTTTCTGATCACATGCAAAGAAATGGCATTTTTCCGGGTTACTCTCATCCATCTTTCTCCCTCCCTCCCTCCCTGCCCCCCCAAAGTATTTTATTAGAGATGGGACTTAGAACAAAAAAGTGTGTGTGTGTGTGTGTGTGTGTGTGTGAGAGAGAGAGAGAGAGAGAGAGAGGAGAGAGAGTTGTGTATATGTCTGTCTTTTGGTAGGTCACCCTCTTCCACACTTTTCACCATTAACAAAGGAATAGGTTTATCACAGAGATTCTCATGCCTGAGTCTCCCAAGTATCAGGTTTGATTCTCCACCCCCCCAACATAAAGGAGAGTTGAGCAGTGCTGGGGTGGGGGGCAAGAAGGAGGATAAACAAGGGCAACAAAAGAGGGAAAAATGGACTCCCCGGGAGCAGTGGATTCATGGTGCAGGCATAGAGCCCAGCAATAACCCTGGAGGGATAAGAAGGAGAAGGAGAAGGAGAAGGAGAAGGAGAAGGAGAAGGAGAAGGAGGAGAAAGATAGATATTATATATATATATATATACATACATACATATATATATATATATATATATATATATATATATATATATATATTTCATTTCAATCATAGGAACGGAGGCACTGAAATAGGCAGATGGGAAAACTGATCTTTTCTGGTTTGACAGTGGTGTGCTTTGCCTTGGGACATCTGGGGACTCTAGCCAGAAAAGGCATGGTGGTATGCAGCAGGCTCACAGGAGACCTTTCTCTCTCTCTCTCTCTCTCTCTCTCTCTCTCTCTCTTTCCTTCCTTCCTCCCTTCCTTCTTCCTTCCTTCATGGGGGGTGTTAATGGTTTACTGTCGACAGAAAAATACAACAGTTTGTACATGCACAACATGTCTCATCTTTCCACATAACTCTTCAACCCCCTCTAGGTTCTCCTCTCCCATCATGTCCCAAGAGCTGAACACTCCCCCCCCCCACCGACACCGACCCCCACCCCAGAGTCTGTTACTTCCAAGCCATAGATGACAGACGGACATCTTTCTCTCATTAGTATTTCAATGCTGGAAGCAAAGAGCTTGTTCATGGCTCCGCCTCCTCTGCCTCCACCTCCACCTGTGTCTGTAGCCTCGGGTTCCCCCTCCCCCGCGGAATAAATTTCTTTTATTCATTTATTTTATTTTTCATGGGGAAATGACCACTGACCACAAGTTGGGGAGATGGAGAGCAGGAGGTGTGTGCTTTCTAGAAACAGATAGTGTTTTTGTAAGGAGAATGAATGAATGAATGAATGAATGGATGGATGAATGAATGAACTGGATCTCACCAGTGTGGACCATCCTTTCAAAGGCTTCATTCAGATGCAGATAGCCCCAGATTTGGGGCGGGATGGTCTTTTTTATCTTCCCTCAACACTCAACTGTTGTCCTTGTTGTTTCCAAGCTGCAGAGAGAGGGGGGAGGGGGGGAATCAAATGTGCTTTCTTTTTTCTTTTGTTTTTTGGTTTTTTTGTTTGTTTGTTTTGTTGTTGTTTTCAAGTTGAGGTAGCTCGAACTGTTTTCCTGAGGCCAACGTAGTCCAGCATGAAATTTAGTGGGGGGGAGGCTGTTTGTAGAGGGAGGAGAAGGAAAAATTAAAAGAGAAAGCAAGCAAGAAAGCAAGAAAAGAAAGGGTGAGTGAAAGAGCATAATGTTTATGCAAACAGACTCAAGCACTGAGACTCCAAGGTCCCAGGTTCCAGCCCCCCATGCCACCATAAGCCACAGCTGAGCAGTGCTGTTGGGAGAAGGAGAAGGAGGAGGAGGAGAAGGACACACCCTGCTTTCCGTATTCTTTCCTCTTCTTTCACAAGTAGTGAAGCAGGGCTGCAGGTGTCTCTCTTTCTCTCCCCCACTCCCCCCACCCCTTCCCTCTCAATTTCTGGCTATCTCTATCCAAGACATAAAGATAATTTAGTGATCCGGGCGGTGGCGTGATGGATAGAGCACTGAACTCTCAAGCATGAGGCCCCCAAGTTCAAGCACCTGGCTCCCCACCTGCAGGGGAGTTAGTTGCTTCACAAGCAAGCAGTGGTGAAGCATGTCTGTCTGCAGATGTCTATCTTTCTCTCTGTCTTCCCCTCCTCTCTGTCCTATCCAACAATGGCGACGAAAATAAACCAAAGACAACAAAAGGGAATAAATAAGTAAATAAATAAAATATTTTTAAAAGATAATTTGTTTATCTTGAGAGAGAGAGAGAGATGCACAGCCTTCTCTTCTCCCCTGACGCCCCACCCCCCCCAACACACACACACACACACACACACACACACACAATCTGTTAAGCTCTCTCAGGCATGTAATAGACAATGAATATACTAAAATAGAATCAGACACGAGAGAAAGGGTCCCCAGTGATACCAAGATTATGCAAAAGACTTTCATGTATTGGACTCCACTGAGGTTACAACTTCAGTCAGTCCCTGGTGCCTTCATAAAACCTGTAGGTGCAAGACAGGGAATCCTGTTCCTCAGTAGCTCTTGAGATGAACAACAGCAGAAATAAGGCTTTGTGACACACAACCCCCAGCTTTATTCATTCATACATTCAGCAAGCAAGCAAGCAAGCAATGTGTGTTGTTCCCCTCCCCCAGTTTTATTTTCTAAAGGAATGTGTGTGTGGTCTTGGACAGACATGATACATATTATATACAGACATTTCTTTTCTGCTCATATATAAAAATATATAGATATATAAATCCAGTGAATAAAAAATGGCGGGGGGGTGAGGGAAATGAAATTGGGGGCGGTGGCTACCTACCAGGTACCCTTTCTCTGAGGAATCCCCAACACTCTGCACACCACCACCCTTCACCCTTCACTTCACTCCACTCCACTCCAACCCACCCACTCATTTACAATGCAAATTTCTGGCCAGAAAGATACAAAGTGTTGCAGAGCAGGGGTAGACAGGATAATGGTTATGCTAAGAGACCCTCATTCCTGAGGCTCCACAACCATGGCCAGGAAGCCTGTGGCGATTCAAGGAGCCAGAGTGCAACATCATTCAGACTTCCATTCCAACTCGCAAATTCTTCTGCCAGAGACTAAGTCCCAGGGGAGTGCTGGTCGACCTGCCTGCTCCACAAGGCTGCAGTTCAGGAAACGGGTGGCGGGGTGGCAGGGTGGCGGGATCCTGGGATCCTAAGGCGGACTTCATCCAGCGATTAAGTCCCAAAGGAGTTCTGGTCGACCCGCTAGCTCCACAACGAAGGTAGTCTGAAACATGGGATCCGGGGTCCAGGGGTGCCACGGCGGACTTCATCCAGATGCCCGGTCGACCCACGAGCCACTCCTCCAGCGACCACCCACCGGCTCCACAACGAAGGCGGTCCGGGGTCCGGGGACCGGGATCCGGGTTCCGGGGTCCGGGGTTGGGGGGTGCCACGATGGACTTCATCCAGATGCCTGGTCGACCCGCAAGCCCCTCCGGCAGTGACCAAGTCCCAAGGGACTGCTGGTCGACCCACCAGCTCGACAACAAAGGCAGACAGCCCCAGCCTTCACCATATGCTGTACTACCAGACCTGTCAGTAATGTGTGTGTGTCTGTCTGTCTGTCTGTGTCTGTGTGTGCTCAGAGCTCACCTATAGTAGTCTCAGAGCATGGGTGGGAAGGTAGACAGCCTCACCTGCAACTCATGTACAGAGAACCTAGGTGGTCAGGGCAAGCCAGCTAGCCCAGATTCTGGCTAAGCAAGAAGGCACATGCAAAGGGACTCTCATGTCTCCATCTCCTGAGTTCCCGATTCAATCTCATGCCTCACTATCTTCCAAACACTGTCAAAGGGGTAAGCTGGGGCACGCCTCAGAATTCAGGGGCAGGAGCCTGTCCAGTCACATTTGGCTGCCTACTCAGCCTCCAGACTCTCAGTCCACTGCTTAGGGGAGCAGATTACAAGCCCAGAATGAACACAGAAAGAGCTGTGTTTCAAGATAGATGGGAACTGTGTTTGACCAAACAATAGTGGATGAACCCGGCCACTTACACCTCCCCTTTGGGTCCGGCTAAGGCAATTGCTCCTGTGGCCTCACAATCCCTGATCATGGTGTCCTGGTGTCCACACATCACACTCAGAGAGATTCCCAGAAGTAGGCATGCATGAGTGTGCCATACAAAGTTGCTCTGCTTGCAGGAAGCACAAACTCCCAGGGCCCTTGCTATGGAGAGACAAAAGGAAGATGGATGTCTCCATTGGCTGAATTAGGAGTTTCCAGTGGAGATCACAGCCCCGCCCCTCACCTGAGGTTCTGGCTGCTGCTAATAAAGGCAATTGGAAACACCTGTTACCACTTGGGCCCTGAGGACATACCCAGGAATCCCTCCAGGAGCTAGCAGGCTGGCAGACCTCCTGATCCCAGGATAGCTGTGCTCCTAGTTGGGAGGGCCTTCGGGTCAGAGGTGAGAATATTCCCTAGATACAAGAATGAACATCAGGTTTCAAAAGGATGTGAAGCCCCAGGAGGCACTTGGAAAAGACATTTCACAGCCATCAAAAAACCCTCTTTCTGAACCCTGGAAGCTTCCGTTTTGCATGGAAAATCTGGACACTGGTGTGGCCATCAGTACCACAGATCCTTTACATTCGGCCCAATAGAGGGAAAGCACAATGTGTGTGCCAGGGTGGTAGAGTTTCACTTCTCTTGACCTTGGCTCTCATGGAATAAGGACAAGGATGTGGTGCAGGAAATGGAGGAGGGCTGCATTTAGGCTGAGTGTCAGCCACAGGACCCTGGAGAATGGGAGTCAAGCACAGAGGGCCTGGACAGCTGCAGCTGGAGTTGGACATATGCCTATTACCTACAGCAGGAACGCTGACTCCTAAGTTCTCCTCTGTACTATGCCATATGCACGAGACTAAGTAATCCAAAGGGCAAAGAAAGGAAAATTTCAACACCAGGAAGACCGAGTTCACTATGCATGCACTGACTTCCACGAAGGGTCCTAGGAAGAAGGCACATAGAGACAGTCAGAGAGACAGAATGACAGTGACTGAAAAGGACAAATTCTGGCCCTGTGTTGATCAGTGCCAGAGCACTGAAGACAAACCCTCCATTCCCATGCATAATTCTTACAAGTGGCATTGTTATTTTATGTTTGTGAGGAAAGGTTACACTTAGAACATCTAGGTCTTAGCCGCTCTGAGAAGCAACACGTGGCCTGCAGCCCACTCTCCAAAACTGCCCTTCCCTCTCCAAATTGGAAGTAGTTTTAGTGATGCTCCAGCCAAATGCAGGCTGGCATATTTCATCTCCCCGGTCCTGCATCACCCTGTCCTGTGTGCAGGGTACTGAACTATGTCTATTTCTTCTTTGATTTACAGTTTTGGGATAGGACTCGGGGGACAAAAAGAGGAAGAGTGAAGTAGATGATTTGGCAGCTGTAGTTTGTGCTGAGACAGATTTATAGAGTGACAAGAGGTAAACGAATGGCTCTGTGAGATGTCTCTCATGACTCTGGCTCAGAAGGGCCAGGTGTATCTGCATTACTACCCTAATCCAGAGCTGTGCAGGTCTCTAGCTAGAAAACATTTTCAGATCTCTACATGTTACATATATATATATATATATATATATTGAGAGAGAGAGACAGAGAGACAGAGAGAGAGAGCGAGACACTGATGTAGTCATTTTCTACAATGGATTTGATATGACATTCAGACAATTGATTGCTAAAACTTGGAGAGAAACTGTGCATCAGGAAAAGAATTGTCCAAAGGAGTAAAATCTCAAAATCATTAGCTATATGCAGCTCCAACGGGACGGAGCGAAAAAGGCTTGAGAAGGAACTCATCAAGGAGACTCTCCACATGGACAGGCACCACAAGTTTCCTAGTCTGGCAACAGACACAGTGCATCTGGTAGTTCCCAGTGCAAGCCTCAGGGCAAAAACCTCTCCCTCTTCAGTGTTTTTACATCTGAAAAGAAGAAATGTGACCAAGGGCCAAAGAGAGGTACAGGGTGTCAATATTGAGCTGTAAATCAGAATTTACCAAGTATTTGCAAAAAAAATCACTTTATTATAAACTCTGAGTGATACTGGCATGGAATTGAGGAGAAAGAATATGGCTTGTGTCAAAAAGACTTACAAACTGAGGCTCCAGTAGCCTAGGAGAAATCGCCAACACAACAAGCCAGAGGTCAGCAGTGCTCTGGTAACTCTCTTTGTATATCTGGGCCTGTCAGTAAAATAAGTATATAAGTAAAATATTAATGATTGAAGACAGAGTGTGTGAGAGCATTTGAGAGTTAGAGACAGAGAAGGCGAGAAGAGAAATAGATGAGTTGGAAAGACACCAGAATTCAAAAACCTCCTACACTGTGTTCATTGATGACAAATTCAAAGCGGGTATGTAGAGATTTTAAGGCAGCAGCTCTCATGCCCACAGACCCCAGGCAGCCCCAGCCTTCACCATATGCTGTACTACCAGACCTGTCAGTAATGTGTGTGTGTGTCTGTGTGTGTCTGTGTGTGCTCAGAGCTCACTTGTGTTGTCTGAGAGCATGGGTTTCAAGGTAGCCAGCCTCACCTGCAACTTATGTACAGAGAACCTAGCTGGTTAGGGAAAGCCAGCTAGCCCAGATACTGGCTAAGCAAGAATGCTTATGCATAGGGACTCTCATGTCTTGCTCTCCTGAGTTCCCGATTCAATCTTATGCCTCACTATCATCCAAACACTTCCAACGGGGGAAGCTGGGACACCCCTCAGAATTCAGGGGCAGGACCCTGTCCAGTCATGTTTGGCTGCATACTCAGCCTCCAGGCTCCTAGTCCTTTTCTCAGTGGAAGCAGATTACATGCCCAGAAAGAACTCAGAAAGAGCTGTGTCTCAACATAGATGGGAACTGTTTTTGACCTAATTATACTGGATGAACCCAGCCCCTTACACCTCCCCTTTGGGTCCTGCTAAGGCAATTGCTCCAGTGGCCTCACAATCCCTGATCACGGTGTCCTGGTGTTCACACATCACACTCAGAGAGATTCCCAGAAGTAGGCATCCATGTGTGTCCCATACAAAGTCGCTCTGCTTGCAGGAAGCACAAACTCCCCAGGCCCTTGCTATGGAGAGACAAAAGGAAGATGGTTGCCTACATTGGCTGAATTAGGAGTTTCCAGAGGAGATCACAACCCCGCCCCTCACCTGAGGGCCTGGCTGCTGCTAATAAAAGCAATTGGAAACACCTGTTACCACTTGGACCATAGGACATACTCAGGAATCCCTCCAGGAGCTAGCAGGCTGGCAGACCTCCTGACCCCAGGATAGCTGTGCTCCTAGTTGAGAGGGCCTTCTGGCCAGAGGTGAGAATATTCCCTAGATACAAGAAAGAACTTCAGGTTTCAAAAGGATTTGAAACCCCATGAGGCACTTGGAAAAGACATTTCACAGCCATCAAAAAAACCCTCTTTCTGAACCATGGAAGCTTCCATTTTGCATGGAAAATCTGGACACTGGTGTGGCCATCATTACCACAGATCCTTTACATTCGGCCCAATAGAGGGAAAGCACAATGTGTGTGCCAGGGGGATAGAGTTTCACTTCTCTTGACCTGGGCTCTCATGGTATAAGGACAAGGATTCGGTGCAGGAAATTGAGGAGGTCTGCATATAGACTGAGTGTCAGCCTCAGGGCCCTGGAGAATGGGAGTCAAGCACAGAGGGCCTGGAAAGCTGCAGCTGGAGATGGACATATGCCTATTACCTGCAGAAGAATCACTGTCTCCTCAGTTCCCCAATGTACTACGCCATATGCAGGAGACAGAATAATCCAAAGGGCAAAGAAAGGAAAATTTCAACACCAGGAAGTCTGAGTTCACGATGCATGCACTGACTTCCTTAAAGGCCCAGTGAAGTAAATGGGAGTGATTTCTGGATGTCTTCTTCTTCAGATTTAGTGTTTGCATAAAGAAATGCCACTGATTTTTGTACATTGATTTTGTAGCCAGATACCTTGCTATATTGCCTAATAACTTCCAGTAATTTTCTACTGGATTCTTTAGGTCTTTCTATGTATACTATCATATCATCTGCAAATAGTGAGAGCTTGACTTCTTCCCTTCCAATCTGTATCCCTTTGATTTCCTTCTCTTGCCTGATTGCTATGGCAAGAACTTCCAATACTATGTTGAAGAGTAACGGTGACAGTGGACAGCCCTGTCGAGTCTCCGATCTGAGGGGGAATGATTTCAGCTTCTGTCCATTGAGTATGATGTTGGCTGTAGGTTTGCTATATATAGACTCCACTATCTTGAGGAATTTCCCATCTATTCCCATTTTTTGTAGAGTTTTGAGCATGAATGGGTGTTGGATTTTGTCAAAGGCTTTCTCTGCATCTATTGAGATAATCATGTGGTTTTTTGCTTTGCTTTTATTGATGTGGTGAATGACATTGATTGACTTACGGATGTTGAACCAGCCTTGCATTCCTGGGATGAATCCCACTTGGTCATGATGAACAATCTTTTTGATGTGTTGCTGTATCCGGTTGGACAAGATCTTGTTAAAACCCAGTGGTGAGGGGTAGACATGTAGCTTCCTGGGCCAGTGGGGGGTGGGAGTGGGCGGGAGGGATGGGTCACAGCCCTTTGGTGGTGGGAATGGTGTGATGATAATATTAAGTGATGATAATATTAACTATCGATTGTCTTTTTGAACCCTAAGACAGCAGGAACCTCACATCTCCACTATAGAGCCCCTACTTCCCCCAGTCCTGGAACACTTGGATAGGGCCCACTTTCCTGTATGCATCTCCCAATCCAAACCAAATAATATTGCATCCGCTGATCACAACCTAACCAAAGCAAAGATTGCCACCTCAATATGCTTCACCTCAGACTGTATCCAGAGACTTTACGTGTGGAATGACAACCCTTCAACTTCATTACTCGGGTGAGACCTTTCCTTTTATAGTACACTCTAATTCCATCTCAGGTAGTTCACTTTCTAACAAAGTCCCATAACCTGGATATACACCAGTTTCTGTGAGAGAGAGCTTTTGTGCACACGTGTCCATAAACTACTGCAAAATATATACCTGAAAGCAGAAGTACACTAGGGTTTGCAGTAAGTACCTCCCTAAAACTTCCTCTCCACTATTCCAAGCTTGGGATCCATGATTGCTCAACAAACTGTTTGGCCTCATATGTTAACTCTCTTTTCAATAACCAGGTTCCAGATGCCACCAGGATGCTGGCTAGGCTTCCCTGGATTGAAGACCCCACCAATGTGTCCTGGAGCTCAGTTTCCCGAGACACACCTTACTAGGGAAAGAGAGAGGCAGACTGGGAGTATGGACCGACCAGTCAACGCCCATGTTCAGCGGGGAAGGAATTACAGAAGCCAGACCTTCTACCTTCTGCAACCCTCAATGACCCTGGGTCCATGCTCCCAGAGGGCTAGAGAATGGGAAAGCTACCATGGGGGGGATTATGGGGATTGGGTGGTGGGAATTGTGTGGAGTTGTACCCCTTCTACCTTATGTTTTTGTTCACTAATCCTTTCTTAAATAAAAAATTTAAAAAAAGAGGTATAGGAATGGCTCTGTGAGATGTCTCTCATGTCTGTGGCTAAGAAGGGCCAGATGTATCCGCATTACTACAATAATCCAGCGCTGTGCAGATCTCTAGCTAAAAATATTTTCAGACCTCTAAATGTTACATACATACATATATATATATATGTATATATACATATATATATATATATATATATATATATATATATATATATATATATACAGAGAGAGAGAGAGACACTGATGTAGTCATTTTCTACAATGGATTCGATATGACATTCAAACAATTGATTGCTAAAACCTGGAGAGAAACTGTGCATCAGGAAAAGAATTGTCCAAAGGAGTAAAATCTCCAAATCATTAGCTATATGCAGATCCAAAGGTACCAAGCGAAATAGGCTCTAGAAGGAACTCATCCAGGAGACTCTCCACATGGACAGGCACCACAAGTTTCCTAGTCTGGCAACACACACAGGGCAGCTGCTAGTTCCCAGTGCAAGCCTTAGGGCAAAAACCTCTCCCTCTTCAGTGTCATTATATCTGAAAAGAATAAAAGTGACCAAGAGCCAAGGAGAGCTACAATGGTGTTAATATTGAGCTGTAAATCAGAATGTGCCAAGAGTTTTGCACAAAATCACCTGTGCCACAGTGATTCTGTTGTTCTCTCTGTCTCTCCCTCACACACACACACACACACACACACTCACAGTCACACACTCACACATCCACAGAGGCACAGGCACAAACGGAGTTATACACATGCGCACTGGACAGCTTCTGCAAGGCAGGTCCCTGGGCTGAACCCTGCTTCTCACTTCCTGGAAGCACGCCCAGCCTTTTAAGGACAGCTCTGAGCTCTCAACATCAGGCTTCCTTCAAATGGCCCGCTCACAGGGCGCCAGCCATGCTCTGATAGGCCAGCGGCCTAGGCCAAGTCCAGAACCCCTCCCAGCAATCTCATTGGCCAGTGAGCTTGGACACACGCAGGAGGGTCCAGGGCCCCTAGTGAGTGATTGGCCAGCGGCCTTGAGCACCACCAACATGGCCTTGGAGCACGCTCATTGGGCAGCCTCTGGAAGGCCCGCCCACCAGCCACATCAGCTCGACTCTGATTGGCCTGTTGTTCCAGGGACATGCCCCCAGCCAGCCAGAGAATGTGAGAGTTAGAGAAGGCGAGAAGAGAAATAGATGAGTTGGAAAGAGACCAGAATTAAAAAACCTCCTACACTGTGTTCATTGATGACAGGTTCAAACCTGGCTTGTAGAGATTGTAAGGAAGCAGCTCTCATGCCCACAGACCCCAGACAGCCCCAGTCTTCACCATATGCTGTACTACCAGACCTGACAGTAATGTGTGTGTGTTTGTGTGTCTGTCTGTCTGTGTGTGTCTTTGTGTGCTCAGAGCTCACCTGTAGTAGTCTCAGAGCATGGGTGTCAAGGTAGCCAGCCTCACCTGAAACTTATGTACAGAGAACATAGCTGGTCAGGGCAAGCCAGCTAGCCCAGATTCTGGTTAAGCAAGATTGCCAGAGAACTATGTGGAAGCCCAAGACCCCATTTTGAGACCCTGGTCACCACTTACCAAGCTAGGGAAAAGCTGGGCTAGTGGCAAATCAGAGCTGCAGCTGTCTCTCTGTCACTCTTCCTGCTTGGGCCCTGCTCTCTCAATTTATGACATTTTCCTTCTCCTCAATAGGAAAGTTACAAATGATGTACAGAAATAAAGGGAAAGTGGGAAAAATTACCCCCATAGCCACTATTACATGTAACTGTTGACTGTAAACCATTCATCCCCCATGAAAGAACAGAATAAATATTTGTGAGGTTAAAAACTTTGTAGGTTAAATAGGAAACATTCTTTTGAGCCATGCAATACTAATCCATTGTGCATTGGATGTCACTGTCAAAAACAGTGCAGTAGTAGTTGTAGTAGTGTGTAGTATCTGCAAAAGGAAATTTATTGTGTGTCCAAAGTTCCCTTCAATTATAACAGAAAATCTATCAGGCAGAAGAAATGACCCCTCATGTGATATGGGACTAAATATATAAATAAATATGCAAATATATGGGGATGATCTAGGAGGATTTGAAAACATAAAAAATAATAAAAACAACAGGACTACATCAAATTGAAAAGCTTCTGCACATCCAAAGAAACTATTAAACAAACAGAGAGATCCCTCACAGAATGGGAGAAGATCTTCACATGCCAGACATCAGACAAGAAATTAATCACCAAAATATATAAAGAGCTCAGCAAACTTAGCACCAAAAAAGCAAATGACCCCATCCAAAAATGGGCAGAGGAAATGAACAAAACATTCACCTCAGAGGATATCCAAAAGGCTAACAAACATATGAAAAACTGCTCTAGGTCACTGATTGTCAGAGAAATGCAAATTAAGACAACACTAAGATACCACCTCACTCCTGTAAGAATGGCATACATCAAAAAGGACAGCAGCAACAAATGCTGGAGAGGATGTGGGGACAGAGGAACCCTTTTACATTGCTGGCGGGAATGTAAATTGGTACAGCCTCTGTGGAGAGCAGTCTGGAAAACTCTCAGAAGGCTAGGCATGGACCTTCCATATGATCCAGTAATTCCTCTCCTGGGGTTATACCCCAAGGTCTCCATAACACCCAACCAAAAAGAGGTGTGTACTCCTATGTTCATAGCAGCACAATTCATAATAGCTAAATCCTGGAAGCAACCCAGGTGCCCAAGAACAGATGAGTGGCTGAGAAAGCTGTGGTATATATACACAATGGAATACTATGCAGCTATCAAGAACAATTAACCCACCTTCTCTGACCCATCTTGGACAGAGCTAGAAGGAATTATGTTAAGTGAACTAAGTCAGAAAGATAAAGATGAGTATGGGATGATCCCACTCGTCAACAGAAGCTGACTAAGAAGATCTGAAAGGGAAACTAAAAGCAGGACCTGATCAAATTGTAAGTAGGGCACCAAAGTAAAAACCCAGTGGTGAGGGGTAGACATGCAGCTTCCTGGGCCAGTAGGGGGTGGGAGTGGGCGGGGGGGATGGGTCACAGTCCTTTGGTGGTGGGAATGGTGTTTATGTACACTCCTAGCAAAATGTAGACATATAAATCAGTAGTTAATTAATATGAGAGGGAGGAAATCAATTGTATGTCTCAAAGTTTCTCAAAAGACAAACTGAATCTTTTTCATATATAGGCTATGTATTTGATATGCGGAATCTCTCAAAAGCCTAGGCCAAGTAGATTAGAAGCATCCAATAGCACAGCTATATACAAGATAATGGATACTGTAGAGCAAACCATAACAAAGGGACTTTTCAAAGTTAACCCAATTAACAAATAATGTGATGATAATATTAACTGTCGATTATCTGTTTGAACCCTAAGACAGCAGGAACCTCACATCTCCACTATAGAGCCCCTAATTCCCCCAGTCCTGGAACCCTTGGATAGGGCCCACTTTCCCGTATGCATCTCCCAATCCAAACCAAATAATATTGCATCCGCCGATCACAACCTAGCCAAAGCAATGATTGCCACCTCAACATGCTTCACCTCAGACTGTATCCAGAGACTTCACGTGTGGAATGACAACCCTTCAGCTTCATTACTCGGGTGAGACCTTTCCTTTTATAGTACACTCTAATTTCATCTCAGGTAGTTCACTTTCTAACAAAGTCCCATAACCTAGATATACACCAGTTTCTGTGAGAGAGAGCTTATGTGCACATGTATCCATAAACTACTGCAAAATATATACCCGAAAGCAGAAGTACACTAGAGATTGCAGTGGGTACCTCCCTAACACTTCCTCTCCACTATTCCAAGCTTGGAATCCATGATTGCTCAACAAATTGTTTGGCCTCATATGTTAACTCTCTTTTCAATCACCAGGTTCTAGAAGCGACCAGGATGCTGGCCAGGCTTCCCTGGATTGAAGACCCCACCAATGTGTCCGGGAGCTCTGCTTCCCCAGAGACACACCTTACTAGGGAAAGAGAAAGGCATACTGGGAGTATGGACTGACCAGTCAACGCCCATGTTCAGTGGGGAAGCAATTACAGAAGCCAGACCTTCTACCTTCTGCAACCCTCAATGACCCTGGGTCCATGCTCCCAGAGGGCTAGAGAATGGGAAAGCTATCATGAGAGGAGGTGGGTTATGGGGATTGGGTGGTGGGAATTGTGTGGAGTTGTACCCCTCCTACCTTATGCTTTTGTTCACTAATCCTTTCTTAAAAAGAAAATTAAAAAAAAATTAAAAAAAAGAAATGCTACTGAAAGGTTCTATTATTTATATTTGTATTTAATGCTGCTCCAACTATATGGCCAATTATTTCTGAAAAACTAGGCTGTTATAAATGTGGTAATTCTGAATTAAGGTCAAATACATACGTCGACAATTCTAAAAATGACAGATATATAAATATATATATATGTATATCTTTATTATAAACTCTGAGTGATACTGGCATAGAAATGAGGAGACAGAATACGGCTTGTGTCAGAAAGACTTACAAACTGAAGCTCCATTAGCCTAGGTGAAAGCGCCAACACAACAAGCCAGAGCTCAGCAGTGCTCTGGTAACTCTCTTTGTATATCTGGGCCTGTCAGTAAAATAAGTATATGAGTAAAATATTAATGAGTGAAGACAGAGTGTGTGAGAGCATGTGAGAGTTAGGGACAGAGAAGGCAAGAAGAGAAATAGATGAGTTGGAAAGAGAACAGAATTCAAAAACCTCCTACACTGTGTTCATTGATGACAGGTTCTAATCTGGCTTGTAGAGATTGTAAGGCAGCAGCTCTCATGCCCACAGACCCCAGACAGCCCCAGCCTTCACCATATGCTGTACTACCATACCTGACAGTAATGTGTGTGTCTGTCTGTCTGTCTGTCTGTCTGTCTGTGTGTGTCTGCGTGTGCTCAGAGCTCACCTGTAGTAGTCTCAGCGCATGGGTGTCAAGGTAGCCAGCCTCACAAGCAACTTATGTACAGAGAACCTAGCTGGTCAGGGCAAGCCAGCTAGCCCTGATTCTGGTTAAGCAATAATGCATATGCAAAGGGACTTTCATGTCTTGCTCTCTTGAGTTCCCGATTCAATCCCATGCCTCACTATCATCCAAACACTGCCAAGGGGGGAAGCTGGGGCACCCATCATAATTCAGGCGCATGAACCTGTCCAGTCACGTTGGCTGCCTACTCAGCCTCCAGGTTCTAAGTTCACTGCTCAGGGAAGAAGACTACATGCCCAGAAAGTACCCAGAGCTGTGTTTCAACATAGATGGGAACTGTGTTCGACCAAACATTAGTGAATGAACCCGGCCCCTTACAACTACCCTTTGGGTCCAGGTAAGGCAATTGCTCCTGTTGCCTCACATCCCTGATCATGGTGTCCTGGTTTCCACACATCACACTCAGAGAGATTCCCAGAAGTAGGCATCCATGATTGTCGCATACAAAGTTGCTCTGCTTGCAGGAAGCACAAACTCCCTGGGCCCTTGCTATGGAGAGACAAAAGGAAGATGGATGCCTCCATTGGCTGAATTCGGAGCTTCCAGTGGAGATCACAGCCCCGCCCCTCACCTGAGGGCCTGGCTGCTGCTAATAAAGGCAATTGGAAACACCTGTTACCACTTGGGCCCTGAGGACATACTCAGGAATCGCTCCAGGAGCTAGCAGGCTGGCAGACCTCCAGATACCGGGATAGATGTGCTCCTAGTTGGGTGGCCCTTCTGGTTAGAGATGAGAATATTCCCTAGATACAAGAAAGAACCTCAGGTTTCAAAAGGATTTGAAACCCCATGAGGCACTTGGAAAAGACATTTCACAGCCATCAAAACACCCTCTTTCTGCACCCTGGAATCTTCCGTTTTGCGTGGAAAATCTGGACACTGGTGTGGCCATCAATACCACAGATCCTTTACATTTGGCCCAATAGAGGGAAAGCACAATGTGTGTGCCATGGGGATAGAGTTTCACTTCTCTTGACCTGGGCTCTCATGGAATAAGGACAAGGATGCGGTGCAGGAAATTGAGGAGGGCTGCATTAAGATGGAGTGTCAGCCACAGGGCCCTGGAGAATGGGAGTCAAGCACAGAGGGCCTGGACAGCTGCAGCTGGAGATGGACATATGCTTGTTACCTGCAGCAGAAACACTGTCTCCTCAGTTCCCCTCTGTACTATGCCATATGCATGAGACTAAATAATCCAAAGGGCAAAGAAAAGAATATTTCAACACCAGGAAGACCGAGTTCTTGATGCATGCACTGACTTCCACGAAGGGTCCAGGGAAGAAGGCAGGCAGAGACAGTCAGAGAGACCGAATGACAGTGACTGAAAAGGACAGAAATTCTGGCCGTAGGTTGATCAGTGCTAAAGCACTGAAGACAAACCCTCCGCCCATGCATACTTCTTACAATTGGCATTGCTATTTTATGTTTGTGAGGAAAGGTTACACTTAGAACATCTAGGTCTTAGCCCACTCTAAGAAGCAACACTTGGCCTGCAGCCCACTCTCCAAAACTGCCCTTGCCTCTCCAAATTGGAAGTAATTTTAGTGATGCTCCAGCCAAGATGCAGGCTGGTGTATTGCATCTCCCTGGTCCAGCCTCAGCCTGTCCTGTGTGCAGGGAACTGAACTATGTCTATTTCTTATTTTATTTAAAGTTTTGGGATAGGATATGTGGACAAAAAGAGCAAGAGGGAAGTAGATATTTGGCAGCTGTAGTTACTGTTGAGATTTGTAGAATGACAAGAGGTATACGAATGGCTATGTGAGATGTCTCTCATGACTGTGTTTCATAAGGGCCAGGTGTATCCGCGTTACTACTCTAATCCAGAGCTATGCAGGTCTCTAGCTAAAATATATTTTCAGACCTCTACATGTTACATATATATATATATATATATATATATATATATATATATAGAGAGAGAGAGAGAGAGAGAGAGAGAGAGAGAGAAAGACACTGATGTAGTCATTTTCTACAATGGATTAGATATGACATTCAGACAATTGGTGGCTAAAACCTGGAGAGAAGCTGTGCATCAGGAAAAGAATTTTTCAAAGGAGTAAAATCTCCAAATCATTACCTAGATGCAGCTCCAGCGGGACCAAGCAAAAAAGGCTCGAGAAGGAACTCATCCAGGAGACTCTCCACATGGACAGGCACCACAAGTTTCCTAGTCTGGCAACACACAGGGCAGCTGCTAGTTCATTGTGGAAGCCTCAGGGCAAAAACCTCTCCCTCTTCAGTGTCTTTACATCTGAAAAGAAAAAAAGTGACCAAGGGCCAAGGAGAGCTACAATGGTGTCAATATTGAGATGTAAATAAGAATGTGCCAAGTGTTTTGCACAAAATCACTTTTGCCACAGTGATTCTGTTGTTCCCTCTCTCTCTCCCTCCCTCCCACACACACACACACACACACAAACACACACTCTCACTTTGACACACAATTCCACAGAGGCACAGGCACAAACAGAGTTATACACATGCACACTGGACAACTTCTGCAAGGCAGGGCCCTGGGCTGAACCCTGATTCGCACTTCCTGGAAGCATGCCCAGCCTTTTAAGGCCAGCTCTGAGCTCCCATTGGTGGGCTTCCTTCAGAAGGCTGCTCTCCGAGTCCTGCCCTCTCAACTCCTCCTCTGTTCTCATTGGCCAGCTCTTGGTTCACGCCCCTGAGGGTGATGTTCCTCTTCTCTAATTGGCCAGCTGTCTCTATGAATACACACTGGGCCCTCCCCTCAGGCTCATTGGGCACGGGCTCTTAGACTCGCCCCCTGGGACTGTCTGTCTTCCTCTGAAGGCCCTGTTTCTGCCAACATGACCCACACAGCTCCTCTCTGGACACGTCCTTAGGACACTGCCTGCTTGCGCTAGGCTGGCCATGCTCTTGGGGCACACCCAGAAACACTGTCTCCACTCTCATAGCCCAGTGCCTCAGGGCACTTGCCCCATGAAGCCTTAGTCTGGTGCTGCCCTATTGTGGACACCCAGCAGAATGCAGCTGAGCACAGGAATTTACAAGCTCCCAGTAGAGTCATCCCAGACAAAGAGAGAAACCCCTTCCACTTGCAAAGCCAAATGGGGCATCCCCCCACCCCACAGGAAAGAACAGATGTATAGGGCACTCTACGTCAATTTTAACCTTGCTGTCCATGGGCCACAAATCCTAGAGTTCTCCTCATTCCACAGAATCAGTACACTCAACTATGGGCTTTGCTGCCACCTTGTGGACACACAACAGAATGCAGCTGAGCTCCCCCATGCCACTCCTCTTTGAGTATATGCAGGAAATTAAACAGTGCATGGGAATAGCAAAGGAAAGAACCCATCTGAGGACCACCTGGGAGAATGCACAACAGTGTCCAGAATATCCAATGTGCCATTCATATTTGAAAAACCACTTGTGCAGTGGAAACTTCCTTTGTCATAGCACAACCCAGTTCCTAAGAATCTGCATCAGGAATAAAGAAACTACAGCAGTAATCATAACTGAAACACACTTATGTACACTTACACACACACACACACACACACACACACACACCCTCCCACAGAGACGCACACACTTTTTCCTGAAATAATGTGGACTGCGGTTGCTGTTTTGCACTCAAGTAAAAGGTCAAAGTTTCATGGGTGGAGGGGAGAAGTGTTAAGTTTCTGGCATATGAAGGTGAGAAGTGCCTAGAGCAGATCGATAGTTACATGGACAACGAAGGGATCTTGGGTTGGAGGCACAGTTGGTCGAGATGCCAGGGAACTATGTGGAAGCCCAGGACCCTGTTTTGAGCCCCTGGTCACCACTTACCCAGATCGGGAAAAGCTGGGCTAGTGTCAAATCAAAACTGCAGCTGTCTCTCTGTCTCTCTTCCTGCTTGAGCCCTGCTCTCTCAATTTATGACTGTTTCCACTTCCTCAACAAAAAGTTACAAATGATGTACAGAAATACAGGGAAAGTGTGAAAAATTACCCCCTGCCCACTATTACATGTAATAGTTGACTGTAAATTATTCATCCCCCAAGAAATAACAGAATAAATATTTGTGAAGTTAAAAACATTGTAGGTTAAATAGTGAACATTCTTTAGAGCCATGCAATACTAATCCATTGTGCATTGGATGTCACTGTCAAAAACAGTGCAGTAGTAGTTGTAGTAGTGTGTAGTATCTGCAAAAGGAAATGTATTGCGTGTCAAAAGTTCCCTTCAATTATAAGAGAAAATATATCAGGCTGAAGAAATGACCCATCATGTGATATGGGACTAAATATATAAATAAATATGCAAATAAATGGGGATGATCTAGGAGGATTTGAAAAAAATAAAAACAAAAACCACAGGAAGACCTGATTACAGCAGAAATATAGAAAATGTCTGCTGAGAAACAGAGGGCCGCTTCAAAACTTCCCTGACACTTCAGGGTCCAGGCAAATTAAGAATTCCCGAGAATGAAAAGAAAGGCATACGTATTGAAGCTTACACTAGAAAATGGAGGCAAGTTCTGTGCTATGATAATTACAATGAGGATACTGATAGAAAGGCTATTGGAAATGCTCCTGGAAGGTTTACAATTTATAATTGTAGTGAATCCAGCTCCAACTATGTGACCAATTATTTATGAATAAGTAGGCTGTTATAAATGTGGTAATTCTGCATTAAGATCAAATAAAAAGGTCAACAATTCTAAAAATGACTGATATATATATGTATATACATGTACATATATGTAAGTGTATCTTTATTATAGACTCTGAGGGATACTGGCATGGCTATGAGGAGACAGAGTATGGCTTGTGCCAGAGAGACTTACAAAGCTGAGGCTCCAGAAACCTAGGTGAAATTGGCAACAAAACAAGCCAGAGCTCAGCAGTGCCCTGGTGACTCTCTTTGTATATCAGGGCCTGTCAGTAAAATAAGTATATAAGTAAAATATTAATGAGTGCAGACAGAGTGAGTGAGAGCCTGTGAGAGTCAGAGACAGAGAAGGCAAGAATAGAAATACAAGAGTGGGAAAGAGACCAAAAGTCAAAAACCTCCCACACTGTGTTCATACATGACAGGTTCAAACCTGGGTTGTCGAGATTATAAGGGAGCAGTCTCATGTCCACAGACCCCAGACAACCCCAGCCTTCACCATATGTGTGTAGTATTTACGGCACGAAATGTATTGTGAGTGTAACTTCCCTTCAATAATAAAAGAAAAATCTACCAAGCAGAAGAAATGACCCCTCATGTAATATAGGACTAAATCAATATGCAAATAAATGGGGATGATCTAGGAGAATTTGAAAAAAATGAAAAATAAAAACAAAAAGTACAAGAATACCTGATTACAGTAGAAAATGGAAACCATCTGCTGAGAAACAGAGGGCTGCTTCAAAAATTCCGAGACACTTCAGAGTCCAGGGAAACTAAGATGTCAGGAGAATGAAAAGAAACTTATATGTACTGAAGCTTACACTAGAGAAAGGAGGCAAGTTCTGTACTATGATAATTACAATAAGGATGCTGATAGAAAGGCTATTATAAATGCTACTGGAAGGTTCTATTATTTATAATTGTATTGAATCCTGCTCCAACTAGGTGGCCAATTATTAATGAAAAAGGAAGCTGTTATAAATGTGTGAATTCTGATAAAGATCAATTACATAGGATGACAATTCTAAAAATGACAGAATATATATATATATATATATATGTATATTTATATATACATATATGGATGTATATGTTTATTATAAAGTCTGAGAGATACTGCCATGGATATGAGGAGACAGAATATGGCTTGTGTCATAGAGACTTACAAAGCTGTGGCTCCAGTACACTAGGTGATATCACCAACAAAACAAGCCAGAGCTCAACAGTGCTCTGGTAACTCTCTTTGTATATCTGGGCCTGTCATTAAAATAAGTATATAAGTAAAATATCAATGAGTGAATACACAGTGTGTGAGAGCATGTGAGAGTTAGAGACAGAGAAGGCGAGAACAGAAATAGATATGTAGGAAAGTGACCAGAAGTCAAAAACCTCCTACACTGTGCTCATTGATGACAGGTTCAAACCTGGCTTGTAGAGATTGTAAGGCAGCAGCTCTCATGCCCAGAGATCCCATACAGCCCCAGCCTTCACCATATGCTGTACTACCAGATCTGACAGTAATGTGTGTATGAGTGTGTGTCTGTCTGTCTGTGTGTGTTTGTGTGTGCTCAGAGCTCACCTATAGTAGTCTCAGAGCATGGCTGTCAAGGTAGCCAGCCTCATGCGCAACTTATGTAAAGAGAACCTAGCTGGACAGGGCAAGCCAGCTAGCCCAGATTGTGGCTAAGCAAGAATTCATATGCAAAGGGATTCTCAAGTCTCCCTCTCCTGAGTTCCAGATTCAATCCCATGCCTCACTATCATCCAAACACTGACAACGGGGTAAGCTGGGGCTCCCCTCAGAATTCAGGGGCATGAGGATGAGTAGGCAGTCACGTTTGGCTGCCTACTTAGCCTCCAGACTTTCAGTCCACTGCTCAGGGCAGCAGATTACAAACCCTGAAAGAACCCAGAAAGAGCTGTGTTTCAACATAGATGGGAACTGTGTTTGACCAAACAATAGTGGATGAATCCGGCCCCTTACACCTACCCTTTGGGTCCAGCTAAAGCAATTGCTCCTGTGGCCTCACAATCCCTGATCATGGTGTCCTGGTGTCCACACATCACACTCAGAGAGATTCCCAAAGTAGGCATGCATGAGAGTCCCATACAAAGTCGCTCTGCTTGCAGGAAGCACAAACTCCCCGGGCCCTTGCTATGGACAGACAAAAGGAAGATTGATGCCTCCATTGGCTGAATTAGGAGCTTCCAGTGGAGATCACAGCCCCGCACCTCACTTGAGGGCCTGGATGCTGCTAATAAAGGCAATTGGGAACACCTGTTACCACTTGGGCCCTGAGGACATACTCAGGAATCCCTCCAGGAGCTAGCATGCTGGCAGACCTCCTGACCCCAGGATAAATGTGCTCCTAGTTGGGAGTGCCTTTGGGCCAGAGGTGAAAATATTCCCTAGATACAAGAAAGAACTTAAGGTTTCAAAAGGATTTGAAACCCGAGGAGGCACTTGGAAAAGACATTTCACAGCCATCAAAACACCCTCTTTCTGAACCCTGGAAGCTTCCGTTTTGCGTGGAAAATCTGGACACTGACATGGCCATCAGTACCACAGATCCTTTACATTTGGCCCAATAGAGGGAAAGCACAGTGTGTGTGCCAGGGTGGTAGAGTTTCACTTCTCTTCACCTGGGCTCTCATGGAATAAGGACAAGGATGCGGTGCAGGAAATTGAGGAGGGCTGCATTTAGGCTGAGTGTTAGCCACAGGTCCCTGGAGAATGGGAGTCAAGCACAGAGGGCCTGGGCAGCTGCAGCTGGAGATGGACATATGCCTGTTACCTGCAGCAGGAAAGCTATCTCCTCAGTTCCCCTCTGTACTTCGCCATATGCTTGAGACTAAGTAATCCAAAGGGCAAAAAAAGGATAATTTCAACACCAGGAAGACGGAGTTCATGATGCATGCACTGACTTACACGAAGGGTCCAGGGAAGAAGGCACGCAGAGACAGTCAGAGAGACAGAATGACAGTGACTGAAAAGGACAGAAATTCTGGCCCTGTGTTGATCAGTGCCAGAGCACTGAAGACAAACCCTCCATGCCCATGTATACTTCTTACAAGTGGCATTGCTATTTTATGTTTGTGAGGAAAGGTTACACTTAGAACATCTAGGTCTTATCCCACTCTGAGAAGCAACACTTGGCCTGCAGCCCAGTCTCCAAAACTACCCTTGCCTCTCCAAATTGGAAGTAATTTTAGTGATGCTCCAGCCAAGATGTAGGCTGGCGTATTGCATCTCCCTGGTCCAGCCTCAGCCTGTCCTGTGTGCAGGGAACTGAACTATATCTATTTCTTATTTTATTTACAGTTTTGGGATAGGATCTGTGGACAAAAAGAGCAAGAGGGAAGTAGATGATTTGGCAGCTGTAGTTACTGCTGAGAGAGATTTGTAGAGTGACAAGAGGTATTCGAATGGCTATGTGAGATATCTCTCATGACTGTGGTTCAGAAGGGCCAGGAGTATCCACATTACTACTCTAATCCAGAGCTGTGAAGGTTTCTAGCTAAAATATATTTTCAGACCCCTACATGTTACATATATACATACATATATGTATATATATATATATATATATATATATAGAGAGAGAGAGAGAGAGAGAGAGAGAGAGAGAGAGAGAGAGAAAGACACTGATGTAGTCATTTTTTACAATGGATGCGATATGACATTCAGACAATTGATTGCTAAAACCTGGAGAGAAACTGTGCATCAGGAAAAGAATTGTCCAAAGGAGTAAAATCTCCAAATCATTAGCTATATGCAGCTCCATCGGGACCTAGGGAAAAAGGATCGAGAAGGAACTCATCCAGGAGACTCTCCACATGGACAGGAACCACAAGTTTCCTAGTCTGGCAACACACACAGGACAGCTGCTAATTCCCAGTGCAAGCCTCAGAGCAAAAACCTCTCCCTCTTCAGTGTTTTTACATCTGAAAAGAAAAACGTGTCCAAGGGCCAAGGAGAGCTACAATGGTGTCAATATTGAGTGGTAAATCACAATGTGCCAAGTATTTTGCACAAATTCACCTGTGCCATAGTGATTCTGTTGTTCTCTCTCTCCCTACCCCACACATACACACACACAAACAAACACAAACACACACTCTCACAGCCATGCACGCACACATCCACAGAGGCACAGGCACAAATGGAGTTATACACATGCGCACTTGACAGATTCAGCAAGGCAGGGCCCTGGGCTGAACCCTGCTTCGCACTTCTTGGAAACACGCCCAGCCTTTTAAGGCCAGCTCTGAGCTCCCATTGGTGGGCTTCCTTCAGAAGGCTGCTCTCTTTGTCCCACCCTCGCAACTTCTCCTCTGTTCTCATTGGCCAACTCTTGGTTCACGCCCCTGAGGGTGATGTTCTTCTTCTCTAATTGGCCAGCTGTCTCTATGAATACACACTGGGCCCTCCCCTCAGGCTCAGAGGGCATGGTCTCTTAGACCCGCCCCCTGGGACTGTGTGCCATCCTCTGAAGGCCCTGTTTCTGCCAACACGACCCACACAGCTCCTGTCTGGACCCGTCCTTAGGACACTGCCTGCTTGAGCTAGGCTGGCCATGCTCTTGGGGCACACCCAGATCACTGTCTCCACTCTTGTAGCCCAGTGCCTCAGGGCACTTGTCCCATGGAGCCTTCGTCCCGCACTGGTGCTGCCCTATTGTGGACACCCAGCAGAATGCAGCTGAGCACAGGGATTCACAAGCTCCCAGTAGAGTCATCCCGGACAAAGAGAGAAACCCCTTCCACTTGCAAAGCCAAATGGGGGATCCCCCCACCCCACAGGAAAGAACAGATGTCTAGGGACCTCTACGTCAATTTCAACCTTGCTGTCCATGGGCCACAAATCCCAGAGTTCTCCTCATTCCACAGAATCACTACACTCAACTATGGGCTTTGCTGCCACCTTGTGGACACACAGCAGAATGCAGCTGAGCTCCTCCATGCCACACCTCTACACAGAAAATTAAACAGAGCATGGGAATACTAAAGGATAGAACCCATCTGAGGACCACCTGGGAGAATGCACAACAGTGTCCAGAATATCCAATGTGCCATTCATATTTGAAAAACCACTTGTGCAGTGGAAACTTTTTTGTCATAGCACAGCCCAGTTCCTAAGAATCTGTGTCAGGAATAAAGAAACAACAGTGCTAATCATAACTGAAACACACTATGTACACTTATACACACACACACACACACACCCTCCCACAGAGACGCACACACTTTTCCCTGAAATAACGTGGATTGGGGTTGCTGTTTTGCACTCAATTAAAAGGTCAAAGTTTCATGGGTGGAGGGGAGAAGTGTTAAGTTTCTGGCATATGAAGGTGAGAAGTGCCTAGAGCAGATCGATAGTTACATGGACAACGAAGGGAGCTCATTGGTCAGCCTCTGGAATGCCCGCCCACCAGCCACCTCTGCTGGAAAGAGATGAGAATTCAAAAACCTCCTACACTGTGTTCATTGATGACAGGTTCAAAGCTGGCTTGTAGAGTTTGTAAGGCAGCAGCTCTCATGCCCACAGACCCCAAACAGCCCCAGCCTTCACCATATGCTGTACTACCAGACCTGACAGTAATGTGTGTGTCTGTGTGTGTGTCTGTGTGTGTGTGTGTGTGTGTGTCTGTCTGTGTCTGTGTGTGCTCAGAGCTCCCCTATAGTAGTCTCAGACCATGGGTGTCAAGGTATCCAGCCTCACCTGCAACTTATGTACAGAAAACCTAGCTGGTCAGGGCAAGCCAGCTAGCCCAGATTCTGGCTAAGCAAGTATGCCAGAGAACTATGTGGAAGCCCAAGAACCCGTTTTGAGCCCCTGCTCACCACATACCCAGCTTGGTAAAAGCTGGGCTAGTGTCAAATCAGAACTGCAGCTGTTTCTCTGTCTCTTTTCCTGCTTGGGCCCTGCTCTCTCAATTTATGACTGTTTCCTTCTACTCAGTAAGAAAGTTACAAATGATGTACAGAAATACAGGGAAAGTGGGAAAATTACTCCCGTGCCCACTATTACATGTAACTGTTGACGGTAAACCATTCACCCCCCAAGAAAGAACAGAATAAATATTTGTGAGGTTAAAAACATTGTAGATTAAATTGTGAACATTCTTTAGAGCCATGCAATACTAATCCATTGTGCATTGGATGTCACTGTCAAAAACAGTGCTGTAGTAGTTGTAGTAGTGTGTAGTATCTGCAAAAGGAAATGTATTGTGTGTCAAAAGTTCCCTTCAATTATAAGAGAAAATCTATCAGGCAGAAGAAATGACCCCTCATGTGATATGGGACTAAATATATAAATAAACATGCAAATGAATGGGGATGATCCAGAAGGATTTGAAAAAATAAAAACAAAAACCACAGGAAGACCTGATTACAGCAGACATATAGAAAATGTCGGCTGAGAAACAGATGGCTGCTTCAAAACTTCCCTGACACTTCAGGGTCCAGGAAATTAAGAATTCCCGAGAATGAAAAGAAAGGCATATGTATTGAAGCTTACACTAGAAAATGGAGGCAAGTCCTGTGCTATGATAATTACAATGAGGATACTGATAGAAAGGCTATTGGAAATGCTCCTGGAAGGCTTATAATTTATAATTGTAGTGAATCCTGCTCCCACTATGTGACCAATTATTTAAGAATAAGGAGGCTGTCATAAATGTGGTAATTCTGCATTAAGATCAAATAAAAAGGTCAACAATTCTAAAAATGACTGATATATATATATATATATATGTATGTATATATATGTACATATATGTATGTGTATCTTTATTGTAAAGTCTGAGGGATACTGGCATGGCTATGAGGAGACAGAGTATGGATTGTGCCAGAGAGACCTACAAAGCTGAGGCTCCAGAAACCTAGGTGAAATCGCTAACAAAACAAGCCAGAGATCAGCAGTGTCCTGGTGATTTCCTTTGTATATCTGGGCCTGTCAGTAAAATATTGTATAAGTAAAATATTACTGAGTGCCGACAGAGTGAGTGAGAGCCTGTGAGAGTCAGAGACAGAGAAGGCAAGAAGAGAAGTAGAAGAGTTGGAAAGAGACCAGAAGTCAAAAACCTCCCACACTGTGTTCACACATGAAAGGTTCAAACCTGGGATGTAGAGATTGTAAGGCAGCAGTCTCATGTCCACAGACCCCAGACAACCCCAGCCTTCACCATA
Source organism: Erinaceus europaeus (assembly GCF_950295315.1). NCBI lineage: Eukaryota > Metazoa > Chordata > Mammalia > Eulipotyphla > Erinaceidae > Erinaceus > Erinaceus europaeus. The sequence continues at coordinate 705,877 of NW_026647135.1, read as the reverse complement.
TGTGTGTAGTATTTACCACACGAAATGTATTGTGAGTGCAAACTTCCCTTCAATTATAAGAGAAAAGTCTATCAAGCAGAAGAAATTACCCCTCATGTAACATAGGACTAAATAAATAAATAAATATGCAAATAAATGGGGATGATCTAGGAGGATTTGAAAAAATGAAAAATAAAAACAAAAGCACAAGAAGACCTGATTACAGCAGATAATGAAAACCATCTGCTGAGAAACAGAGGGCTGCTTCAAAAATTCTGAGACACTTCAGAGTCCAGGGAAATTAAGATGTCAGGAGAATGAGAAGAAACTTATATGTACTGAAGCTTACACTAGAGAAAGGAGGCAAGTTCTGTACTATGATAATTACAATAAGGATGCTGATAGAAATGCTATTAGAAATGCTACTGGAAGGTTCTATTATTTATAATTGTATTGAATCCTGTTCCAACTATGTGGCCAATTATTAGTGAAAAAGGGAGCTGTTATAAATGTGTTAATTCTGATAAAGATCAATTACATAGGTCTACAATTCTATATATATATATATATATATATATATATATATATATATATATATATATATATATATATATGGATGTATATGTTTATTATAAAGTCTGAGAGATACTTCCATGGATATGAGATACAGTATATGGCTTGTGTCAGAGAGACTTACAAAGCTGTGACTCCAGTAGCCTAGGTGATATCACCAACAAAACAAGCCAGAGCTCAGCAGTGCTCTGGTAAATCTCTTTGTATATATGGGCTTGGCAGTAAAATAAGTATATAAATAAAATATCAATGAGTGAAGACAGAGTGTGTGAGAGCCTGTGAGAGTTAGAGACAGAGAAGGTAAGAAGAGAAATAGATGAGTTGGAAAGTGACCAGAAGTCAAAAACCTCCTACACTGTGTTCATTGATGAAAGGTTCAAAGCTGGCTTGTAGATATTGTAAGTCAGCAGCTCTCATGCCCACATAACCCGGACTGCCCCAGCCTTCACCATATGCTGTACTACCAGACCTGACAGTAATGTGTGTGTGAGTGTGTGTCTGTCTGTGTGTGTCTGTTTGTGCTCAGAACTCACCTATAGTAGTCTCAGAGCACGGGTGTCAAGGTAGCCAGCCTCACCTGCAACTTATGTACAAAGAACTTAGCTGGACAGGGTAAGCTATCTAGCCACATTCTGGCTAAGCAAGAATGCATATCCAAAGGGATTCTCATGTCTCCCTCTCCTGAGTTCCTGATTCAATCCCAGGCCTCACTATCATCCAAACACTGCCAATGGGGTAAGCTGGGGCACCCCTCAGAATACAGGGGCATGAGTCTGTCCAGTCACGTTTGGCTGCCTAATCAGCCTCCTGAATCTCAGTCCACTGATCAGGGCAGCAGATTACAAGACCAGAAAGAAACCAGATAGAGCTGTTTCAACATAGATGGGAACTGTGTATGACCAAACAATAGTGGATGAACCCGGCCCCTTAAACCTTCCCTTTGGGTCCAGCTAAGGCAATTCCTCCTGTGGCCTCACAATCCCTGATCATGGTGCCTGGTGTCCACACATCACACTCAGAGAGATTCCCAGAAGTAGGCATGCATGAGTGTCCCATACAAAGTAGCTCTGCTTGAAGGAAGCACAAACTCCAGGGCCCTTGCTATGGAGAGACAAAAGGAAGATGGATGCCTCCATTGGCTGAATTCGGAGCTTCCATTGGAGATCACAGCCCCGCCCCCACCTGAGGGCCTGGCTGCTGCTAATAAAGGCAATTGGAAACACCTGTTACCACTTGGGGCCTGAGGAAATACTCAGGAATCCCTCCAAGAGCTAGCAGGCTGGCAGACCTCCTGACACCAGGATAGCTGTGTTCCTAGTTGGGAGGGCCTTCGGGACAGAGGTGAGAGAATTCCCTATATACAATGAACTTCAGGTTTCAAAAGGATTTGAAACTCCAGGAGGCACTTGGAAAAGACATTTCTCAGTCATCAAAACACCCTCTTTCTGAACGCTGGAAGTTTCCATTTATTGGAAATCAGGACAATGGTGTGGCCATCAGTAGCACAGATCCTTTACATTTGGCCCAATAGAGGGAAAGCACAATGTGTGTGCCAGGGGGATAGAGTTTCACTTCTCTTGACCTGGGCTCTCATGGAATAAGGACAAGGATGCAGTGCAGGAAATTGAGGAGGGCTGCATTAAGGCTGAGTGTCAGCCACAGGGCCCTGGAGAATTGGGGTCAAGCACAGAGGGCCTGGACAGCTGCAGCTGCAGATGGACATATGTCTGTTACCTGCAGCAGGAATGCTGTCTCCTCAGTTACCCTCTGTACTACGCCATATGCACGAGACTAAGTAATCCAAAGGGCAAAGAAAGGAAAATTTCAACACCAGGAATACCGAGTTCATGATGCATGCACTGAATTCCAGGAAAGTTCCATAGAAGAAGGCACACAGAGACAGTCAGAGAGACAGAATGACAGTGACTGAAAAGGACAGAAAATCTGGCCCTGTGTTGATCAGTGACAGAGCACTGAAGACAAAGCCTCCATGCCCATGCATACTTCTTACAAGTGGCATTGTTATTGTATGTTTGTGAGGAAAGGTTACACTTAGAACATCTAGGTCTTAGCCCACTCTGAGAAGCAACACTCGGCCTGCAGCCCACTCTCCAAAACTGCCCTTGCCTCTCCAAATTGAAAGTAGTCTGCAGGCTTGCGTATTTCATCTCCCTGGTCCAGCCTCAGCCTGTCCTGTGTGCAGAGAACTGCACTATGTCTATTTCTTCTTTGATTTACAGTTTTGGTATAGGACTCGGTGGACAAAAAGAGCAAGAGGGAAGTAGATGATTTGGCAGCTGTAGTTTGTACTGAGACAGATTTGTAGAGTGACAAGAGGAAAACAAATGGCTCTGAGAGAGAGAGAGAGAGAGAGAGAGAGAGACTGATGTGGTCATTTTCTACAATGGATGCGATATGACATTAAGACAGTTGATTGCTCAAACCTGGAGAGAAACTGTGCATCAGGAAAAGAATTGTCCAAAGGAGTAAAATCTCCAAATCATTAGCTATATACAGCTACAACGGGACCTATCGAAAAAGGCTCGAGAAGGAACTCATTCAGGAGACTCTCCACATGGACAGGCACCACAAGTTTCCTAGTCTGGCAACACACACAGGGCATCTGCTAGTTCCCAGTGCAAGCCTCAGGGCAAAAACCTCTCCCTCTACAGCATCTTTACTTCTGACAATAAGAAAAGTGACCAAAGGCCAAGGAGAGCCACAATGGTGTCAATATTGAGCTGTAAATCAAAATGTGCCAAGTGTTTTGTACAAAATCACCTGTGCCACAGTGATTCTGTTGTTCTCTCTCTCTCTTCCTCCCTCACACACACACAAACACACAAAAACACACACTCTCACACTTACACACACGCACACATCCACAGAGGCACAGGCACAAACGGAGTTATACATATGCACACTGGACAGCTTCTGCAAGGCAGGGCCCTGGGCTGAACCCTGCGTCGCACTTCCTGGAAGCACGCCCAGACTTTTAAGGCCATCTCTGAGCTCCCATTGTCTGGCTTACTTCAGAAGGCCCGCAGACAGGGGCAACCAGCTCCCCTCACCCCCACTCCATTGGCTCCAAGGTTGTAAAGAGTCTTTTTTTCAAGCTGTAAGGGAGGGAGTTGAGACAGTCCAATGTCCTGGGGAGCAAGAACTGCAAACAGTCCATCTACAATGTAACATTTGGGTCTCAGGCCGCCCAATCCCTAGTGCGCTGTGCAGACCTTAGAATGTCAAAAACACCCCATTTGACCGTGAGATCTGGCTGGGCTAGTGGCTCTTTCTGTGGACTAGGAGACAGACAGACAGAGTTTTCAGGTTCAAAACCTGTACTTCCCAGAAGATGGTCATTCGCTATGGTTAAAAAAAAAAAAAAAAAGCTTTTTATTTAATTTTTCCCCTGCCTGTGTAACCTGTCTGCTGCCTGTTTCTCAGTGAAAAAAGGGAAAAACCATTTTGGAGGGAAAAGGACCAAAATGCAGGCAGGTGAACTCCATGGAGGGTGGATGGGGAGTTGCTCCTGCCCTGGCACTAGAGCCCCAGCTGCTGTTCCAGGTGCTCTCTGAAACCAGAGATCTCTGTGTGTTGTGTCATAACACTGTCTCGAGGACTGATCCTCAGGATAATGAGGATTCAAAACGAGGCAGGTCATATTGCCTTAAAAAGTAAATGCAGGGATGTTTGGCAGTATGTCAGAGGGTTAAGGGCTTGTGGCGCTCACAAAAAGAGGGGACAGGTGGAAGGGTCTGGGGTGTGGCACCCAGACCCCCACCTGCAGGGGAGTCGCTTTACAGGGGGTGAAGCAGGTCTTTAGGGGCTCTATCTTTCTCTCCCACTCTGTATTTCCCCTGCTCTCTCCTTTTCTCTCTGCTGATGCAAGTGTCAGTAAGAACAACAACCGCAACAATAACCACCACAGGTAACAAGCAACAAGGGCAGCGAAAGGGGAACAAATGGAGTGCAGGAGCTGTGGATTATTTGTGGCACAGGCACTGAGCTGTGGCAATAACCCATTGAGGCAATCAATCAATCAATGAATAAGTAATACAAGTAACAGAGATGTATATGTCCCTGTGTGTTTCCACTGAGTTAATGTCAATGCACATTTATTTATTTCTTCATTTATTTATTTATTACCTTTCCACGAGAATTTCTATTACTTGCTAAAAAAAGTGTCCCATCAAGGGTACCAGGTGGTGCCACACCCAGTTAAGCACTCATGTTACAATGCAGGAGGACTGGTCTTCAAGACCCTGGTCCCCACCTGCCGGGGGAAATCTTTACAAGTGGTGCAGAAGTGCTGCAGGTGTCTATCTCTGTGTCTCAAACTCTCTATCCCTCCCTTCCCTCTCAATTCCTGTCTTTTTATTCCAATAAATAATCAAGAAAATGGAAAGTCAAAAAAGAAAAAGGAAAATGAAATATTCCACTACTTCAAAGGGCTACTCAGGAAAATGCTTTCCTTGTTAAGATCCTCACAGCATACCATATACAGAAAGGCAATGATGCCATATATTTTTAACCCAGTTTTTATATTTATTTATTTATTTAGGTGGTTATACATTTTTGTTATTGATGAATTCATGTTTTCCATTTGACATAGACTAGGGCTCTGACACCAGCGGTCTCAAGTACCCCTAGATGGTACTCTGCTTCTACAAAACCAATCCTTTGACCTGTCCATCCATCCATCCACCCATCCAGCTATCCATCCAGCTATCCATCCATCCACCAGTCAACCAAGCTAAGTACAAAAGGAGATCTCTCTTGAATGGTGAAGATGAAAAACGATGCATAGGTAGGTTGCAAAGGGGCCAGTTCAGCTGAATAGGGCAGAGGGGCTGAACCAGGGAATGTGTTGGGGAGTTGTGGGTGTGTTGCGGTGAGCCGGAGACCCTGTGTTCTGGGTCACGTCAGGGCCAGGGAGGGGGTGGAAGGGGTTGTAGACAGCTGTCACTGGAGAACCATCACAAGTGCTGGAGCTGTTGAGCAGGGCACCCGGAAGAGAGGACAGACAAAGGAGAGAAGCAAAGTGCAGAGGAGAGGAGACGGGAGTGGATGGTGAGGACAGGCGAGGGCAGGAGAGGGCAGGAGTGGAGGGGACCTGAGAAACCTACCTGGACAAAGGCAGCATACAGACATCCAGGAAGGCTTGCAGGTATGCAGGCAGCTATGGCCTGGGCTCCCTGGATCCTTGGCACACCTCCACCTGTCTTCTCTTGGCTGCTAGAGGTCCCTGAGGTCCCTTGTCGGTCAGCACTGTCTTCGCATCCTCCGTCACTCTGTGCCAGGGCCTAGGCGTCTGGGCGCTGCTAGCTGACCTAGTGGCAGGGCAGTTGGGCTGCCCAGTGCCAGTGTGGCCAGCACAGAATGCCAGGGGCTAGGACATCACAGAGGGCTCCTTTGGTTGCTAGGCCACGGGGACCCCGCCAATCCAGTTGACCAGCAGCCATGACCCCCACCCTGAACTTGACCTGAGGGGTGGTGGCCAGCCACCAGAGCCAGAGCCCCAGCCAAAGCAGGTGCAGGTCGGCTGGGCCAAGGGGCTATGGGCAGATTGGTGTGTGTCTGGGGCAAGGGGCTGGCATCTGACAGCCTAGAGCTGGGGACCAAGTTCCGCCAGGCCCCTGTCACACCATGTGCACTGACACACAGTCTTGATGACTGACTGACAGTCCCCGCCCCAGAGATAGCCACACCAGGTCCCTGGGTACCCTGAGCTGCCCCTGAGGTTTGGTGGGTGCCTGCCTGGACACATGCCTCCGTAATGGAGGCCTCTATTAATCCTGTTGCCTACTGACAGCTGCCCTCCTGCCCCTCCTCCTCTTCTTCCTCATCCTCTTCCTCCTCCTCCTCCTCCTACTCCTCTTCCTCCTCCACCTCCTCCTCTTCCTCATCCTCAGAGGGACTCACTCAGGGCCCTTGGCCAAGGCAAGCCAGGGCTGCTGCTCTGGCTGCTGCAGCTTCTATCCAGTGGGTGGGTGCAGGAATCTGTTCCTGTCAGTCCCTGGTTCCTGGGAACTTCCATGCCTCCAGCTCCTCCCACTCTCTATTCCAGACCCCTCCTCAAGGATGCCCCCTTTCCCCTTGCCCTCTGTCCCCCAGCTCCCCAACTAACATCTACTGCGTGCCTCCCTGCGCTACTTTACTGCCACCCTGCTTCTGCCCTTCAGCCCTGAGTGCCCAGGGCCAGCCCAGCTACTATCTCACCATCCAGCAGGGGGAACTGCCCTAACCCCCTGCCACCACATCCACAAACACAGACCTAAACACACTCATGGGCTCCCCTGCCTGCAGCCTGCCTCTCAAACAGTCTCCTTCTGCCCCCTAGCCACTTTACAGCCTCTGCCACGGCCCCCCACAGACACCTGGGCATGAGCAGCGCAGACATGCAAACAGCTCCCCTCGCCCCCACTCCATTTTCTCCAAGTTTGTCAAGAGTCTTTTTTTCATGCAGTAGGAGAGGGAGTTGAGACCGTCCAATGTCCAGGGGAGCAAGAACTGCAAACAGTCCATCTACAATGTAACATTTGGGTCTCAGGCCGCCCAATCCCTAGTGCGCTGTGCAGACCTTTGACATGCAAAAACACCCCATCTGAGCGTGAGATCTGGCTGGACTAGTTTCTCTTTCTGTGGACCAGGAGACAGACAGACAGAGTTTTCAGGTTCAAAACCTGTACTTCCCAGAAGATGGTCATTCGCTATGGTTAAAAAAAAAAGAGCTTTTTATTTATTTTTTCCCCCGCTTGGGTAACCTGTCTGCTGCCTGTTTCTCAGTGAAAAAAAGGGAAAAACCTATTTTGGAGGGAAAAGGACCAAAATGCAGGCAGGTGGACTCCATGGAGGGTAGATGGGGAGTTGCTCCTGCCCTAGCATTAGAGCCCCAGCTGCTGTTCCAGGTGCTCTCTGAAACCAGAGATCTCCGTGTGTCGTGTCATGACACTGTCTCCAGGACTGATCCTCAGGATAATGAGGATTCAAAACGAGGCAGGTCATATTGCCTTAAAAATTAAATGCAGGGAGGTTTGGCGGTATGTCAGAGGGTTAAGGGCTTGTGGCGCTCACGAAAAGAGGGGACAGGTGGAACGGTCTGGGGTGTGGCGCCCAGACCCACACCTGCAGGGGGGTCACTTTAGAGGGGTGAAGCAGGTCTTTAGGGGCTCTATGTTTCTCTCCCACTCTGTATTTCCCCTGCTCTCTCCTTTTCTCTCAGTCCGATGCAAGTGTTAGTAAGAACAACAAAAGCAACAATAACCACCACAGTGACCAAGCAACAAGGGCAGCGAAAGGGGAACAAATGGAGAGCAGGAGCTGTGGATTATTCGTGGCACAGGCACTGAGCTGTGGCAATAACCCCTTGAGGCAATCAATCAATCAATGAATAAGTAATACAGGTAACAGAGATGTATATGTCCCTGTGTGTTTCCACTGAGTTAATGTCAATGCACTTTTATTTATTTCTTCATTTATTTATTACCTTGCCACGAGACTTTCTTTTCATTGCTAAAAAAAAGTGTCCCATCAAGGGTACAAGGTGGTGCCACACCCAGTTAAGCACTCCTGTTACAATGCAGGGGGACTGGGCATCAAGACCCTGGTCCCCACCTGCCAGGGGAAATCTTTACAAGTGGTGCAGAAGTGCTGCAAGTGTCTCTCTCTGTGTCTCAAACTCTCTATCCCTCCCTTCCCTCTCAATTACTGTCTTTTTATTCCAATAAATAATCAAGAAAATGGAAAGTCAAAAAATAAAAAGGAAAATGAAATATTCCACTAATTCAAAGGGGCTACTCAGGACAATGCTTTCCTTGTTAAGATCCTCACAGCATACCATATGCAGAAAGGCAAAGATGCAATGTATTTTTTAACCCAGTTTTTATATTTATTTATTTATTTAGGTGGTTATTCATTTTTGTTATTGATGAATTCATGTTTTCCATTTGACATAGACTAGGGCTCTGACACCAAAGGTCTCAAGTACCTCTAGATGGTACTCTGCCTCTACAAACCCAATCCATTGACCTGTCCATCCATCCACCCATCCAGCTATCCGTCCAGCTATCCATCCATCCATCCATTCATCCATCCATCCACCAGTCAACCAAGCTAAGTACAAATGCAGATCTCTCCTTGAATGGTGAAGACAAACAAGGATGCATAGGTAGGTTGCAAAGGGGCCAGTTCGGCTGAATAGGGCAGAGGGGCTGAACCAGAGAATGTGTTGGGGGGTGTGTGTGTGGGTGGGGTGAGCCGGCTGGGTCACATCAGGGGCAGGGAGGGGGTGGAAGGGGTTGTGAACTGCTGTCACTGGAGAACCATCACAAGTGCTGGAGCTGGTGAGCAGGGCACCCGGAAGAGAGGATAGACAAAGGAGAGAAGCAAAGTGAGGAGGAGAGGAGAGGGGAGTGGATGGTGAGGACAGGAGAGGACAGGACAGGACAGGATTGGAGGGGACCTAAGAAACCTATCTTGACAAAGGCAGCGTACAGACATCCAGGAAGGCAGGCAGGCATGCAGGCAGCTCTGGCCTGGGCTCCCTGGATCCCGGGCACACATCCACCTGTCTTCTCTTGGCTGCCAGAGGTCCCTGAAGTCCCTCGTCGGTCAGCACTGTCTTCCAATCCTTCCGTCCCTCTGTGCCATGGCCCAGGTGTCTGGGCGCTGCTGGCTGACCTAGTGGCAGGGTAGTTGGGCTGCCCAGTGCCAGTGTGGCCAGCACAGAATGCCAGGGGCTAGGACATCACAGAGGGCTCCTGTGGTTGCTAGGCCAAGGGGAACCCGCACATCCAGTTGACCAGCAGCCATGACCCCCACCCTAAACTTGACCTGAGGGTAGTGGCCAGCCACCAGAGCCAGAGCCCCAGGCCAAAGCAGGTAGAGGTCAGCCCGGCAAGGGGCTATAGGTAGATTGGTGTTTGTCTGGGCAAGGGGCTGGCATTTGACGACCCAGGGCTGTGGACCAAGTTCCGCCAGGCCCCTGTCCCACCATGTGCACAGACACAGAGTCTTGCTGACTGTCTGACAGTCCCCGCCCCAGAGATACCCACACCAGGTCCCTGGGTGCCCTGAGCTGCCCCTGAGGTTTGGTGGGTGCCTGCATGGACACATGCCTCCATAATGGAGGCCTCAATTAATCCGTTGCCTACTGTCAGCTGCCCACCTACCCCTCCTCCTCCAGATCCTCCTCCTTCTACTCCTCCTACTCCAACTCCTCCTCCAATTCCTCATCCTCAGAGGGACTCACTCAGGGCCCTTGGCCGAGGCTATCCAGGGTTGGTGCTCTGGCTGCTGCAGCTTCTATCCTGTGGGTGGGTGCAGTAATCTGTTCCTGTCAGTCCCTGATTCCTGGGACCTTCCATGCCTCCAGCTCCCCCCACTCTATAGTCCAGACCCCTTCTCAAGGATGCCCCATTTCCCCTTGCCCTCTGTCCCCCAGCTCCCCAACTAACATCTACTGTGAGCCTCCCTGTGCTACTTTACTGCCACCCTGCTTCTGCCCTTCAGCCCTGAGGGCCCCGGTCAGCCCAGCTGCCATCTCACCATCCAGCAGGGGGACCTGCCCTAACCCCCTGCCACCACACCCACAAACACAGCCCTGAACTCACTCATGGGCTCCCCTGCCTGCAGCCTGCCTCTCAAACAGTCTCCTTCTGCCCCCTAGCCACCTTACAGCCTCTGCCATGGCCCCCCACAGACATCTGGGCATGAGCAGTGCAGACATACAAACAGCTCCCCTCGCCCCCACTCCATTTGCTCCAAGGTTGTCAAGAGTCTTTTTTTCATGCTGTAGGGGAGGGAGTTAAGATAGTCCAATGTCCTGGGGAGCAAGAACTGCAAACAGTCCATCTACAATGTAACATTTGTGTCTGAGGCCGCCCAATCCCTAGTGCGCTGTTCAGACTTTTGACTGGCAAAATCACCCCATCTGAGCATGAGATTTGGCTGGGCTAGTGGCTCTTTCTGTGGACTAGGAGACAGACAGACAGAGTTTTCAGGTTCAAAACCTGTACTTCCCAGAAGATGGTCATTCACTTAGGTTAAAAAAAAAAAAGGCTTTTAATTTTTTTCCCCTGCCTGGGTAACCTGTCTGCTTCCTGTTTCTCAGTGAAAAAAGGGAAAAATCTTTTTTGGAGGGAAAAGGACCAAAATGCAGGCAGGTGGACTCCATGGAGCGTGGATGGGGAGTTGCTCCTGTCCTAGCACTAGAGCCCCAGCTGCTGTTCCAGGTGCTCTCTGATACCACAGATCTCCGTGTGTCGTGTTATGACACTGTCTCCAGGACTGACCCTCAGGATAATGAGGATTCAAAACGAGGCAGGTCATATTGCCTTCAAAAGTAAATCCAGTGATGTTTGGCGGTTTGTCAGAGGGTTAAGGGCCTTCACGAAAAGAGGGGACAGGTGGAAGGATCCGGGGTTTGGCCCCCAGACCGCCACCTGCAGGGGAGTCACTTTACCGGGGGTGAAGCAGGTCTTTAGTAGCTCTATCTTACTCTTCCACTCTGTATTTCCTCTGCTCTCTCCTTTTGTGTCTGTCAGATGCACGGTCAGTAATAACACAACAACAACAATAACCACCACAGAGACCAAGCAACAAGGGCAGCGAAAGGGGAACAAATGGAGTGCAGGAGCTGCATATTATTTGTGGCGCAGGCACTGAGCTGTGGCAATAACCCCTTGAGGCAATAAATCCATACATGAAGAAGTAATACAGGTAACAGAGACGTATATGTCCCTGTGTGTTTCCACTGAGTTAATGTCAATGCACTTTTATTTACTTATTCATTTATTTATTACCTTGCCACGAGAATTTCTTTTCATTGCTAAATAAAAGTGTCCCATCAAGGGTACCAGGTGGTGCCACACCCAGTTAAGCACTCATGTTACAATGCAGGAATATTGGGCTTCAACACCCTGTTCCCCACCTGCCAGGGGAAATCTTACAAGTGGTGCAGACGTGCTGCAGGTGTCTCTCTCTGTGTCTCAAACTCTCCCTCCCTCCCTTGCCTCTCAATTCCTGTCTATTTATTCCAGTGAATAATCAAGAAAATAGAAAGTGAAAAAAGAAAATGAAAAGGAAATATTCCACTACTTCAAATGGGCTACTCAGGACAATGCTTTCCTTGTTAAGATCCTCACAGCATTCCATATGCAGAAAGGCAAAGACGCCATGTATTTTTTAACCCATTTTTTATATTTATTTATTTATTTACTTATTTAGGTGCTTATTCATTTTTGTTATTGATCAGTTAATGTTTTACATTGGACATTGACTAAGGATCTGACACCAGCGGTCTCCAGTACCCCTAGATGGTACTCTGCCTCTAGAAAACCGATCCATTGACCTGTCCATCCATAAATCCACCATCCATCTATCCATCCATCCATTCATCCATCCATCTATCCATCGATCCATCCATCCATCCATCCAGCAGTCAACCAAGCTAAGAACAAAAGGAGATCTGTCCTTGAATGGTGAAGACAATCAACGATGTACAGGTAGGTTGCAAATGGGCCAGTTTGGCTGAATAGGGCAGAAGGGCTGAACCAGGGAATGTGTTGGGGCGTGTGGGTGTGGGTGTGGGTGTGGGTGGGGTGAGCCGGAGACCTTGTGAGCTGGGTTACGATAGGGGCAGGCAAGGGGGTAGAAGGGGTTGCTAACAGCTGTCACTGGAGAACCATCACAAGTGCTGGACTTGGTGAGCAGGGCACCTGGAAGAGAGGACAGACAAAGGAGAGAAGCAAAGTGCAGGGGAGAGGAGAGGGGAGAGGATGGTGAGGACAGGAGAGGACAGGAGAGGACAGGAGTGGAGGGGACCTGAGAAACGTACCTGGACAAAGGCAGCATACAGACCTCCAGGAAGGCAGGCAGGCATGCAGATAGCTCTGGCCAGGGCTCCCTGGATCCCGGGAACACCTCCACCTGTCTTCTCTTGGCTGCAAGCCCTGAGGTCCCTCGTCGGTCACCACTGCCTTCCCATCCTTTCGTCCCTCTGTGCCAGGGCCCAGGCGTCTGGGCGCTGTTGCCTGACCTAGTGGCAGGGCATTTGGGCTGCCCAGTGGAAATGTGGCCATCACAGATTGCCAGGGGCTAGGACATCACAGAGGGATCCTGTGGTTGCTAGGCCACGGTGACCCTGCCCATCCAGTTGACCAGCAGCCAAGACCCCCACCCTGAACTTGACCTGAGGTGTGGTGGCCAGCCACCAGAGCCAGAGCCCCAGGCCAAAGCAGGTGCTGGTCGGTAGGCCGGGCCAAGGGGATATGGGCAGATGTTGTGTGTCTGGGCATGGGGCTGGCATCTGACAGCCCAGGGCTGGGGACCAAGTTCCGCCAGGCCCCTGTCCCACCATGTGCACTGACACACAGTCTTGCTGACGGACTGACAGTCCCCGCCCCATAGATACCCACACTAGGTCCCTGGGTGCCCTGAGCTGCCCCTGAGGGTTGGTCGGTGCCTGCCTGGACACATGCCTCCGTAATGGAGGCCTCTATTAGCCCGTTGCCTAATGACATCTGCCCTCCTCCTCTTCCTCCTCCTCCTCCTCCTCTTCTTCCTCCTGCTCTTCCTCCTCCTCCTCCTCCTACTCCTCCTCCTTCACCTCCTCCACCTCTCCTCATCCTCAGAGGGACTCACTCAGGGCTCTTGGCCTAGGCAAGCCTGGGCTGCTGCTCTCCCTGCTGCAGCTTCTATCCAGTGGGTGGGTGCTGGAATCTGTTCCTGTCAGTCCCTGGTTCCTGGGACCTTACATGCCTCCAGCTCCCCCCACTCTCTAGTCCAGAACCTTCCTCAAGGATGCCCCCTTTCCCCTTGCCCTCTGTCCCCCAGCTCCCAAAATAACATCTACTGTGTGCCTCCCTGCACTACTTTACTGCCACCCTGCTTCTGCCCTTCAGTCCTGGGGGTCCAGGGCCAGCCCAGCTGCCATCTCACCATCCAGCAGGGGGACCTGCCTAACCCCATGCCACCACACCCACACACAGCCCTGCACACACTCACGGGCTCCCCTGCCTGCAGCCTGCTACTCAAACAGTCTCCTTCTGCCCCCTAGCCCCCTTACAGCCCCTGCCACAGCACCCCACAGACACCTTGGCTTGAGCAGAGCAGATATGCAACCAGCTCCCCTCCCCACCACTCCATTTGCTCCAAGGTTGTCAAGAGTCTTTTTTTTTCATGCTGTAAGGGAGGGAGTTGAGACAGTCCAATGTCCTGGAGAGCAAGAACTGCAAACAGTCCATCTACAATGTAACATTTGGGTCTCAGGCCGCCCAATCCCTAGTGCGCTGTGCAGACTTTTGACTGGCAAAAACACCCCATCTGAGTATGATTTCTGGCTGGGCTAGTGGCTCTTTCTGTGGACTAGGACACAGACAGACAGTTTTCAGGTTCAAAACCTATACTTCCCAGAAGATGGTCATTCGCTATGGTTAAAAAAAAAAAAAAGCTTTTTATTTTTTTCCCCTGCCTGGGTAACGTTTCTGCTGCCTGTTTCTCTGTGAAAAAAGGGAAAAACCTTTTTTGGAGGGAAAAGGACCAAAATATAGGCAGGAGGACTCCATGGAGGGTGGATGGGGAGTTGCTCCTACCCTGGCTCTAGAGCCCCAGCTGCTGTTCCAGGTGCTCTCTGATACCAGAGATCTCCGTTTGTCATGTCATGACACTGTCTCCAGGACTGATCCTCAGGATAATGAGGATTCAAAACGAGGCATGTCATATTGCCTTCAAAAGTAAATCCAGGGAGGTTTGGCAGTATGTCAGAGGGTTAAGGGCTTGTGGCGCTCACGAAAAGAGGGGACAGGTGCAAGGATCTGGGGTCTGGCGCCCAGACCCCCACCTGCAGGGGAGTCGCTTTACTGGGGCTGAAGCAGGTCTTTAGGGGATCTATCTTTCTCTCCCACTCTGTATTTCCCCTGCTCTCTCCTTTTCTCTCTGTCCGATGCAAGTGTCAGTAAGAACAACAACAGCAACAATAACCAACACAGTGACCAAGCAACAAGGGATGCAAAAGTGGAACAAATGGAGTGCAGGAGCTGTGGATTATTCTTGGCGCAGGCACTGAGCTGTGGCAATAACCCCTTGAGGCAATCAATCAATCAATGAATAAGTAATACAGATAACAGAGATGTATATGTCCCTGTGTGTTTCCACTGAGTTAATGTAAATGCACTTTTCTTTATTTCTTCATTTATTTATTTATTACCTTGCCATGAGAATTTTTTTTCCTTGCTAAAAACAGTGTCCCATCAAGGGTACCAGGTGGTGCCTCACACAGTTAAGCACTCATGTTACAATGTAGGAGGACTGTGCTTCAAGACCCTGGTCCCATCCTGCCGGGGGAAATCTTTACAAGTGGTGCAGAAGTGCTGCAGGTCTCTCTCTATGTGTCTCAAACTCTATATCCCTCCCTTCCCTCTCAATTCCAGTCTTTTTATTCCAATAAATAATCAAGAAAATGGAAAGTCAAAAAATAAAAAGGAAAATGAAATATTCCACTACTTCAAAGGGGCTACTTCAGACAATGCTTTCCTTGTTAAGATCCTCACAGCATACCATATGCAGAAAGGCATAGACGCCATGTATTTTTTAACCCAGTTTTTATATTTATTTATTTATTTAGGTGGTTATTCATTTTTGTTATTGATGAATTCAAGTTTCCATTTGACAAAGACTAGGGCTCTGACACCAAAGGTCTCAAGTACCCCTAGATGGTACTCTGCCTCTACAAAACCAATCCGTTGACCTGTCCATCCATCCATCCACCCATCCAGCTATCCATCCAGCTATCCATCCATCCATCCATCCGTCCATCCATCCATCCATCCATCCATCCATCCATCCACCAGTCAACCAAGCTAAGTACAAAAGGAGATCTCTCCTTGAATGGTGAAGACTAACAACGATGCATAGGTAGGTTGCAAAGGGGCCAGTTCGGCTGAATAGGGCAGAGGGGCTGAACCAGGGAATGTGTTGGGGGGTGTGGGTGTGGGTGGGGTGATCTGGAGACCCTGTGAGCTGGGTCACATCAGGGGCAGGAAGGGGGTGAAGGTGTTGCGAACAGCTGTCACTAGAGAACCATCACAAGTGCTGGAGCTGTTGAGCAGGGTACCCGGAAGAGAGGACAGACAAAGGAGAGAAGCAAAGTGCAGAGGAGAGGAGAGGGGAGTGGAAGGTGAGGACAGGAGAGGACAGGATTGGAGGGGACCTGAGAAACCTACCTGGACAAAGGCAGCATACAGACATCCAGGAAGGCAGGCAGGCATGCAGGCAGCTCTGGCCTCTGCTCCCTGGATCCCGGCAACAGCTCCACCTGTCTTCTCTTGGCTGCCAGAGGTCCCTGAGTTCCCTCGTCGGTCAGCACTGTCTTCCCATCCTTCCGTCCCTCTGTGCCAAGCCACAGGCGTCTGGGCGCTGCTGGCTGACCTAGTGGCAGGGCATTCGGGTTGCCCAGTGCCAGTGTGGCCAGCACAGAATGCCAGGGGCTAGGACATCACAGAGGGCTCCTGTGGTTGCTAGGCCAAGGGGAACCCGCACATCCAGTTGACCAGCAGCCATGACCCCCACCCTAAACTTGACCTGAGGGTAGTGGCCAGCCACCAGAGCCAGAGCCCCAGGCCAAAGCAGGTAGAGGTCAGCCCGGCAAGGGGCTATAGGTAGATTGGTGTTTGTCTGGGCAAGGGGCTGGCATTTGACGACCCAGGGCTGTGGACCAAGTTCCGCCAGGCCCCTGTCCCACCATGTGCACAGACACAGAGTCTTGCTGACTGTCTGACAGTCCCCGCCCCAGAGATACCCACACCAGGTCCCTGGGTGCCCTGAGCTGCCCCTGAGGTTTGGTGGGTGCCTGCATGGACACATGCCTCCATAATGGAGGCCTCAATTAATCCGTTGCCTACTGTCAGCTGCCCACCTACCCCTCCTCCTCCAGATCCTCCTCCTTCTACTCCTCCTACTCCAACTCCTCCTCCAATTCCTCATCCTCAGAGGGACTCACTCAGGGCCCTTGGCCGAGGCTATCCAGGGTTGGTGCTCTGGCTGCTGCAGCTTCTATCCTGTGGGTGGGTGCAGTAATCTGTTCCTGTCAGTCCCTGATTCCTGGGACCTTCCATGCCTCCAGCTCCCCCCACTCTATAGTCCAGACCCCTTCTCAAGGATGCCCCATTTCCCCTTGCCCTCTGTCCCCCAGCTCCCCAACTAACATCTACTGTGAGCCTCCCTGTGCTACTTTACTGCCACCCTGCTTCTGCCCTTCAGCCCTGAGGGCCCCGGTCAGCCCAGCTGCCATCTCACCATCCAGCAGGGGGACCTGCCCTAACCCCCTGCCACCACACCCACAAACACAGCCCTGAACTCACTCATGGGCTCCCCTGCCTGCAGCCTGCCTCTCAAACAGTCTCCTTCTGCCCCCTAGCCACCTTACAGCCTCTGCCATGGCCCCCCACAGACATCTGGGCATGAGCAGTGCAGACATACAAACAGCTCCCCTCGCCCCCACTCCATTTGCTCCAAGGTTGTCAAGAGTCTTTTTTTCATGCTGTAGGGGAGGGAGTTAAGATAGTCCAATGTCCTGGGGAGCAAGAACTGCAAACAGTCCATCTACAATGTAACATTTGTGTCTGAGGCCGCCCAATCCCTAGTGCGCTGTTCAGACTTTTGACTGGCAAAATCACCCCATCTGAGCATGAGATTTGGCTGGGCTAGTGGCTCTTTCTGTGGACTAGGAGACAGACAGACAGAGTTTTCAGGTTCAAAACCTGTACTTCCCAGAAGATGGTCATTCACTTAGGTTAAAAAAAAAAAAAGGCTTTTAATTTTTTTCCCCTGCCTGGGTAACCTGTCTGCTTCCTGTTTCTCAGTGAAAAAAGGGAAAAATCTTTTTTGGAGGGAAAAGGACCAAAATGCAGGCAGGTGGACTCCATGGAGCGTGGATGGGGAGTTGCTCCTGTCCTAGCACTAGAGCCCCAGCTGCTGTTCCAGGTGCTCTCTGATACCACAGATCTCCGTGTGTCGTGTTATGACACTGTCTCCAGGACTGACCCTCAGGATAATGAGGATTCAAAACGAGGCAGGTCAT
This sequence comes from Erinaceus europaeus, assembly GCF_950295315.1. NCBI lineage: Eukaryota > Metazoa > Chordata > Mammalia > Eulipotyphla > Erinaceidae > Erinaceus > Erinaceus europaeus. The sequence goes on along the minus strand of NW_026647135.1, from coordinate 688,248 downwards.
ATTGCCTTCAAAAGTAAATCCAGTGATGTTTGGCGGTTTGTCAGAGGGTTAAGGGCCTTCACGAAAAGAGGGGACAGGTGGAAGGATCCGGGGTTTGGCCCCCAGACCGCCACCTGCAGGGGAGTCACTTTACCGGGGGTGAAGCAGGTCTTTAGTAGCTCTATCTTACTCTTCCACTCTGTATTTCCTCTGCTCTCTCCTTTTGTGTCTGTCAGATGCACGGTCAGTAATAACACAACAACAACAATAACCACCACAGAGACCAAGCAACAAGGGCAGCGAAAGGGGAACAAATGGAGTGCAGGAGCTGCATATTATTTGTGGCGCAGGCACTGAGCTGTGGCAATAACCCCTTGAGGCAATAAATCCATACATGAAGAAGTAATACAGGTAACAGAGACGTATATGTCCCTGTGTGTTTCCACTGAGTTAATGTCAATGCACTTTTATTTACTTATTCATTTATTTATTACCTTGCCACGAGAATTTCTTTTCATTGCTAAATAAAAGTGTCCCATCAAGGGTACCAGGTGGTGCCACACCCAGTTAAGCACTCATGTTACAATGCAGGAATATTGGGCTTCAACACCCTGTTCCCCACCTGCCAGGGGAAATCTTACAAGTGGTGCAGACGTGCTGCAGGTGTCTCTCTCTGTGTCTCAAACTCTCCCTCCCTCCCTTGCCTCTCAATTCCTGTCTATTTATTCCAGTGAATAATCAAGAAAATAGAAAGTGAAAAAAGAAAATGAAAAGGAAATATTCCACTACTTCAAATGGGCTACTCAGGACAATGCTTTCCTTGTTAAGATCCTCACAGCATTCCATATGCAGAAAGGCAAAGACGCCATGTATTTTTTAACCCATTTTTTATATTTATTTATTTATTTACTTATTTAGGTGCTTATTCATTTTTGTTATTGATCAGTTAATGTTTTACATTGGACATTGACTAAGGATCTGACACCAGCGGTCTCCAGTACCCCTAGATGGTACTCTGCCTCTAGAAAACCGATCCATTGACCTGTCCATCCATAAATCCACCATCCATCTATCCATCCATCCATTCATCCATCCATCTATCCATCGATCCATCCATCCATCCATCCAGCAGTCAACCAAGCTAAGAACAAAAGGAGATCTGTCCTTGAATGGTGAAGACAATCAACGATGTACAGGTAGGTTGCAAATGGGCCAGTTTGGCTGAATAGGGCAGAAGGGCTGAACCAGGGAATGTGTTGGGGCGTGTGGGTGTGGGTGTGGGTGTGGGTGGGGTGAGCCGGAGACCTTGTGAGCTGGGTTACGATAGGGGCAGGCAAGGGGGTAGAAGGGGTTGCTAACAGCTGTCACTGGAGAACCATCACAAGTGCTGGACTTGGTGAGCAGGGCACCTGGAAGAGAGGACAGACAAAGGAGAGAAGCAAAGTGCAGGGGAGAGGAGAGGGGAGAGGATGGTGAGGACAGGAGAGGACAGGAGAGGACAGGAGTGGAGGGGACCTGAGAAACGTACCTGGACAAAGGCAGCATACAGACCTCCAGGAAGGCAGGCAGGCATGCAGATAGCTCTGGCCAGGGCTCCCTGGATCCCGGGAACACCTCCACCTGTCTTCTCTTGGCTGCAAGCCCTGAGGTCCCTCGTCGGTCACCACTGCCTTCCCATCCTTTCGTCCCTCTGTGCCAGGGCCCAGGCGTCTGGGCGCTGTTGCCTGACCTAGTGGCAGGGCATTTGGGCTGCCCAGTGGAAATGTGGCCATCACAGATTGCCAGGGGCTAGGACATCACAGAGGGATCCTGTGGTTGCTAGGCCACGGTGACCCTGCCCATCCAGTTGACCAGCAGCCAAGACCCCCACCCTGAACTTGACCTGAGGTGTGGTGGCCAGCCACCAGAGCCAGAGCCCCAGGCCAAAGCAGGTGCTGGTCGGTAGGCCGGGCCAAGGGGATATGGGCAGATGTTGTGTGTCTGGGCATGGGGCTGGCATCTGACAGCCCAGGGCTGGGGACCAAGTTCCGCCAGGCCCCTGTCCCACCATGTGCACTGACACACAGTCTTGCTGACGGACTGACAGTCCCCGCCCCATAGATACCCACACTAGGTCCCTGGGTGCCCTGAGCTGCCCCTGAGGGTTGGTCGGTGCCTGCCTGGACACATGCCTCCGTAATGGAGGCCTCTATTAGCCCGTTGCCTAATGACATCTGCCCTCCTCCTCTTCCTCCTCCTCCTCCTCCTCTTCTTCCTCCTGCTCTTCCTCCTCCTCCTCCTCCTACTCCTCCTCCTTCACCTCCTCCACCTCTCCTCATCCTCAGAGGGACTCACTCAGGGCTCTTGGCCTAGGCAAGCCTGGGCTGCTGCTCTCCCTGCTGCAGCTTCTATCCAGTGGGTGGGTGCTGGAATCTGTTCCTGTCAGTCCCTGGTTCCTGGGACCTTACATGCCTCCAGCTCCCCCCACTCTCTAGTCCAGAACCTTCCTCAAGGATGCCCCCTTTCCCCTTGCCCTCTGTCCCCCAGCTCCCAAAATAACATCTACTGTGTGCCTCCCTGCACTACTTTACTGCCACCCTGCTTCTGCCCTTCAGTCCTGGGGGTCCAGGGCCAGCCCAGCTGCCATCTCACCATCCAGCAGGGGGACCTGCCTAACCCCATGCCACCACACCCACACACAGCCCTGCACACACTCACGGGCTCCCCTGCCTGCAGCCTGCTACTCAAACAGTCTCCTTCTGCCCCCTAGCCCCCTTACAGCCCCTGCCACAGCACCCCACAGACACCTTGGCTTGAGCAGAGCAGATATGCAACCAGCTCCCCTCCCCACCACTCCATTTGCTCCAAGGTTGTCAAGAGTCTTTTTTTTTCATGCTGTAAGGGAGGGAGTTGAGACAGTCCAATGTCCTGGAGAGCAAGAACTGCAAACAGTCCATCTACAATGTAACATTTGGGTCTCAGGCCGCCCAATCCCTAGTGCGCTGTGCAGACTTTTGACTGGCAAAAACACCCCATCTGAGTATGATTTCTGGCTGGGCTAGTGGCTCTTTCTGTGGACTAGGACACAGACAGACAGTTTTCAGGTTCAAAACCTATACTTCCCAGAAGATGGTCATTCGCTATGGTTAAAAAAAAAAAAAAGCTTTTTATTTTTTTCCCCTGCCTGGGTAACGTTTCTGCTGCCTGTTTCTCTGTGAAAAAAGGGAAAAACCTTTTTTGGAGGGAAAAGGACCAAAATATAGGCAGGAGGACTCCATGGAGGGTGGATGGGGAGTTGCTCCTACCCTGGCTCTAGAGCCCCAGCTGCTGTTCCAGGTGCTCTCTGATACCAGAGATCTCCGTTTGTCATGTCATGACACTGTCTCCAGGACTGATCCTCAGGATAATGAGGATTCAAAACGAGGCATGTCATATTGCCTTCAAAAGTAAATCCAGGGAGGTTTGGCAGTATGTCAGAGGGTTAAGGGCTTGTGGCGCTCACGAAAAGAGGGGACAGGTGCAAGGATCTGGGGTCTGGCGCCCAGACCCCCACCTGCAGGGGAGTCGCTTTACTGGGGCTGAAGCAGGTCTTTAGGGGATCTATCTTTCTCTCCCACTCTGTATTTCCCCTGCTCTCTCCTTTTCTCTCTGTCCGATGCAAGTGTCAGTAAGAACAACAACAGCAACAATAACCAACACAGTGACCAAGCAACAAGGGATGCAAAAGTGGAACAAATGGAGTGCAGGAGCTGTGGATTATTCTTGGCGCAGGCACTGAGCTGTGGCAATAACCCCTTGAGGCAATCAATCAATCAATGAATAAGTAATACAGATAACAGAGATGTATATGTCCCTGTGTGTTTCCACTGAGTTAATGTAAATGCACTTTTCTTTATTTCTTCATTTATTTATTTATTACCTTGCCATGAGAATTTTTTTTCCTTGCTAAAAACAGTGTCCCATCAAGGGTACCAGGTGGTGCCTCACACAGTTAAGCACTCATGTTACAATGTAGGAGGACTGTGCTTCAAGACCCTGGTCCCATCCTGCCGGGGGAAATCTTTACAAGTGGTGCAGAAGTGCTGCAGGTCTCTCTCTATGTGTCTCAAACTCTATATCCCTCCCTTCCCTCTCAATTCCAGTCTTTTTATTCCAATAAATAATCAAGAAAATGGAAAGTCAAAAAATAAAAAGGAAAATGAAATATTCCACTACTTCAAAGGGGCTACTTCAGACAATGCTTTCCTTGTTAAGATCCTCACAGCATACCATATGCAGAAAGGCATAGACGCCATGTATTTTTTAACCCAGTTTTTATATTTATTTATTTATTTAGGTGGTTATTCATTTTTGTTATTGATGAATTCAAGTTTCCATTTGACAAAGACTAGGGCTCTGACACCAAAGGTCTCAAGTACCCCTAGATGGTACTCTGCCTCTACAAAACCAATCCGTTGACCTGTCCATCCATCCATCCACCCATCCAGCTATCCATCCAGCTATCCATCCATCCATCCATCCGTCCATCCATCCATCCATCCATCCATCCATCCATCCATCCATCCACCAGTCAACCAAGCTAAGTACAAAAGGAGATCTCTCCTTGAATGGTGAAGACTAACAACGATGCATAGGTAGGTTGCAAAGGGGCCAGTTCGGCTGAATAGGGCAGAGGGGCTGAACCAGGGAATGTGTTGGGGGGTGTGGGTGTGGGTGGGGTGATCTGGAGACCCTGTGAGCTGGGTCACATCAGGGGCAGGAAGGGGGTGAAGGTGTTGCGAACAGCTGTCACTAGAGAACCATCACAAGTGCTGGAGCTGTTGAGCAGGGTACCCGGAAGAGAGGACAGACAAAGGAGAGAAGCAAAGTGCAGAGGAGAGGAGAGGGGAGTGGAAGGTGAGGACAGGAGAGGACAGGATTGGAGGGGACCTGAGAAACCTACCTGGACAAAGGCAGCATACAGACATCCAGGAAGGCAGGCAGGCATGCAGGCAGCTCTGGCCTCTGCTCCCTGGATCCCGGCAACAGCTCCACCTGTCTTCTCTTGGCTGCCAGAGGTCCCTGAGTTCCCTCGTCGGTCAGCACTGTCTTCCCATCCTTCCGTCCCTCTGTGCCAAGCCACAGGCGTCTGGGCGCTGCTGGCTGACCTAGTGGCAGGGCATTCGGGTTGCCCAGTGCCAGTGTGGCCAGCACAGAATGCCATAGGTAGGACATCACAGAGGGTTCCTGTGGTTGCTAGGCCACGGGGACCCCGCCCATCCAGCTGACCAGCAGCCATGACCCCCACCCTGAACATGACCTGAGGGGTGGTGGCCAGCCACCAGAGCCAGAGCCCCAGGCCAAAGCTGGTGCTGGTCGGCTGGACCAAGGGGCTATGGGCAGATTGGTGTGTGTCTGGGCAAGGGGCTGGCATGTGACAGCCCAGGGCTGGGGACCAAGTTCCACCATGCCCCTGTCCCACCATGTGCACTGACACACAGTCTTGCTGACTGACAGTCCCCGGCCCAGAGATACTCACACCAGTTCCCTGGGTGCCCTAAGCTGCCCCTGATGTTGGTGGGTGCCAGCCTGGACACATGCCTCCATAATGGAGGCCTCTATTAATCCCATTAACTACTGACAGCTGCCTTCCTGCCCCTCCTCCTCCTCCTCCTCCTCTTCTTCCTCCTCCTCTTCCTCCTCCTCCTCCTGCTCTTCCTCCTCCACCTCCTCCTCCTCTTCCTCATCCTCAGAGGGACTCACTCAGGGCCCTTGGCCTAGGCAAGTCATGGATGCTGCTCTCTCTGCTGCAGCTTCTATCCAGTGGGTGGGTCCATGCATCCATCCACCCATCAATCTATCCATCCATACATCCATCCATCCATGCATCCATCCATCCATCCATCCACCAGTCAACCAAACTGAGTACAAAAGGAGATCTCTCGTTGAATGGTGAAGACAAACAACGATGCATAGGTAGGTTGAAAAGGGGCCAGTTCGGCTGAATAGGGCAGAGCAGCTGAACCAGGGAATGTGTTGGGGGGTGTGGGTGTGGGTGGAGTGAGCCGGAGACCCTGTGAGCTGTGTCTCGTGAGGGGCAGGGAGGGGGTGGAAGGGGTTGCGAACAGCTGTCACTGGAGAACCATCACAAGTGTTGGAGCTGTTGAGCAGTGCACCTGGAAGAGAAGACAGACAGAGGAGAGAAGCAAAATGCTGAGGAGAGGAGAGGGGAGAGGATGGTGAGGACAGGAGAGGACAGGAGTGGAGGGGACCTGAGAAACCTACCTGGACAAAGGCAGCATACAGACAACCAGGAAGGCAGGCAGGCATGCAGACAGATCTGGCCTGGACTCTCTGGATCCAGGGCACACCTCCATCTGTCTTCTCTTGGATGCCAGCCCTAAGGTCCCTCGTCGGTCAGCACTGTCTTCCCATCCTTCTGTCCCTCTGTGCCAGGGCCCAGGTGTCTGGGCGCTGCTGGCTCACCTAGTGGCTGGGCAGTTGGGCTGCCTAGTGCCAGTGTGGCCAGCACAGAATGCCAGGGGGTAGGACATCACAGAGGGCTCCTGTGGTTACTAGGCCACGGGGACCCCGCCCATCCAGTTGTCCAGCAGCCATGACACCAACCCTGAACTCGACCTTGAGGGGTGGTGGCCAGCCACCAGAGCCAAAGCCCCAGGCCAAAGCTGGTGCAGGTCGGCCAGGCCAAGGGGCTTTGGGCAGATTGGTGTGTGTCTGGGAATGAGGCTGGCATCTGACAGCCCAGGGCTGGGGACCAAGGTCCGCCAGGCCCCTGTCCCACCATGTGCACTGACACACAGTCTTGCTGACTGACTGACAGTCCCCGGCCCAGAGATACTCACACCAGGTCCCTGGGTGCCCTGAGCTGCCCCTGTGGATTGGTGGGTGCCTGCCTGGACACATGCCTCCATAATGGAGACCTCTATTAATCCCTCTGCCTACTGATAGCTGCCCTCCTGCACCTCCTCCTCCTCCTCCTGCTCCTGTTCTTCCTCCTCCTCTTCCTCCGCCTCCTCCACCTACTCCTTCTCCTCCACCTCCTCCTACTTCTCTTCCTCATCCTCAGAGGGACTCACTCAGGGCCCTTGGCCTAGGCAAGCCAGGGCTACTGCTCTGGCTGCTGCAGCTTCTATCCAGTGGGTGGGTGCAGGAATCTGTTCCTGTCAGGCCCTGATTCCTGGGACCTTCCATGCCTCCATTTCCCCCCACTCTCTAGTCCAGACCCCTCCTCAAGGATGCCCCCTTTCCCCTTGCCCTCTGTCCCCCAGGTCCCCAACTAACATCTACTGTGTGCCTCCCTGTGCTACTTTAGTGCCACCCTGCTCCTGCCCTTCAGCCCTGAGGGCCCAGGGCCAGCCCAGCTGCCTTCTCACCATCCAGCAGGGGGACCTGCCCTAACCCCCTGCCACCACACACACACACACAGCCCTGCACACACTCACGGCTCCCCTGCCTGCAGCCTGCCTCACAAACAGTCTCCTTTTGCCCCCTAACCCCCATACAGCCTCTGCCACGGCCCCCCACAGACACCTGGGCATGAGCAGCGCAGACATGCAAACAGCTCCCCTCGCCCCCACTCCATTTGATCCAAGGTTGTCAGGAGTCTTTTTTTCATGCTGTAAGGGAGGGAGTTGAGACAGTCCAATGTCCTGGGGAGCAAGAATTGCAAACAGTCCATCTACAATGTAACATTTGGGTCTCAGGTCGCCCAATCCCTAGTGCGCTGTGCAGACATTTGACTGGCAAAAACACCCCATCTGAGTGTGAGATCTGGCTGGGCTAGTGGCTCTTTCTGTGGACTAGGAGAAAGACAGGCAGAGTTTTCAGGTTCAAAACCTGTACTTCCCAGAAGATGGCCATTCGCTATGGTTAAAAAAAAAAAAAAAAGAAGGCTTTTTATTTATTTCTTTTTCCCCTTCCTGAGTAACCTGTCTGCTGGCTGTTTCTCAGTGAAAAAAGGGAAAAATCTTTTTTGGAGGGAAAAGGACCAAAATGCAGGCAGGTGGACTCCATGGAGGGTGGATGGGGAGTTGCTCCTGCCGTGGCACTAGAGCCCCAGCTGCTGTTCCAGGTGCTCTTTGATACCAGAGATCTCCATGTGTCGTGTCATGACACTGTCTCCAGGACTGACCCTCAGGATAATGAGGATTCAAAACGAGGCAGGTCATATTGCCTTCAAAAGTAAATACAGGGAGGTTTGGCGGTATGTCAGAGGGTTAAGGGCTTGTGGCGCTCACGAAAAGAGGGGACAGTTGGAAGGGTCTGGGGTCTGGCGCCCAGACCCCACCTGCAGGGGAGTCGCTTTACATGGGGTGAAGCAGGTCTTGAGGGGCTCTATCTTTCTCTCCCACTCTGTATTTCCCCTGCTCTCTCCTTTACTCTCTGTCCTCTGCAAGGTCTGTAACAACAACAACAACCGCAACAATAACCACCACAGTGACCATGCAACAAGGGCAGCGAAAGGGGAACAAATGGAGTGCAGGAGCTGTGGATTATTCGTGGCGCAGGCACTGAGATCAGGCAATAACCCCTTGAGGCAATCAATCTAAAAATGAAAAAGTAATACAGGTAACAGAGATGTATATGAACCTGTGTGTTTCCACAGAGTTAATGTAAATGCACTTTTATTTATTTCTTCATTTATTTATTACTTTGCCACGAGAATTTCTTTTCATTGCTAAAAAAAGTGTCGCATCAAGGGTACCAGGTGGTGCCACACCCAGTGAAGCACTCATGTTACAATGCAGGGGGACTGGGCTTCAAGACCCTGGTCCCCACCTGCCGGGGGAAATCTTTACAAGTGGTTCAGAAGTGCTGCAGGTGCCTCTCTCTGTGTCACAAACTCTCTATCCCTCCCTTCCCTCTCAATTCCTGTCTATTTATTCCAGTAAATAATCAAGAAAATAGAAAGTAAAACAGAAAAATGAAAAGGAAATATTCCACTACTTCAATGGGGATACTCAACAATGCTTTCCTTGTTTAGATCCTCACAGCATACCATATGCAGAAAGGCAAAGACGCCATGTAGTTTTTAACCCAGTGTTTATATTTATATATTTATTTAATTATTTAGGTGCTTATTCATTTTTGTTATTGATGAATTAATGTTTTACATTTGACATAGACTCGGGCTCTGACACCAGCGCTCTCAATACCCATAGATGGTACTCTGCCTCTACAAAACCAATCCATTGACCTGTCCATACATCCATCCACCCATCAATCTATCCATCCATCCATCCATACATCCATCCATCCATGCATCCATCCATCCATCCATCCACCAGTAAACCAAGCTGAGTACAAAAGATCTCTCTTTGAATGGTGAAGACAAACAACGATGCATAGGTAGGTTGAAAAGGGGCCAGTTCGGCTGAATAGGGCAGAGGAGCTGAACCAGGGAATGTGTTGGGGGTTGTGGGTGTGGGTGGGGTGAGCCGGAGACCCTGTGAGCTGGGTCACGTCAGGGGCAGGGAGGGGGTGGAAGGGGTTGCGAACAGCTGTCACTGGAGAACCATCACAAGTGCTGGAGCTGTTGAGCAGGGCACCTGGAAGAGCGGACAGACAAAGGAGAGAAGCAAAGTGCAGAGGAGAGGAGAGGGGAGAGGATGGTGAGAACAGGAGAGGACAGGAGAGGACAGGAGAGGACAGGAGTGGAGGGGACCTGAGAATCCTACCTGGATAAAGGCAGCATACAGACATCCAGGAAGGCAGGCAGGCATGCAGGCAGCTCTGGCCTGGACTCCCTGGATCCCGGGCACACCTCCATCTGTCTTCTCTTGGCTGCCAGCCCTAAGGTCCCTCATCAGTCAGCACTGTCTTCCAATCTTTCCGTTCCTCTGTGCCAGGGCCCAGGGTCTGGGCGCTGCTGGCTGACCTAGTGGACATGCAGTTGGTCTGCCCAGTGCCAGTGTGGCCAGCATAGAATGCCATGGGCTAGGACATCACAGAGGGTTCCTGTGGTTGCTAGGCCACGGGGACCCCGCCCATCCAGTTGACCAGCAGCCATGACCCCTACCCTGAACTCGACCTTGAGGGGTGGTGGCCAGCCACCAGAGCCAAAGCCCCAGGCCAAAGCTGGTGCAGGTCAGCCGGGCCAAGGGGCTTTGGGCAGATTGGTGTGTGTCTGGGCATGGGGCTGGCATCTGACAGCCCAGGGCTGGGGACCAAGTTCCGCCAGGCCCCAGTCCCACCATGTGCACTGACACACAGTCTTGCTGACTGACTGACAGTCCCCGGCTCAGAGATACCCACACCAAGTCCCTGGGTGCCCTGAGCTGCCCCTGAGGGTTGGTGGGTGCCTGCCTGGACACATGCCTCAGTAATGGAGGCCTCTATTAATCCCGTTGCCTACTGACAGCTGCCCTCCTGCCCCTCCTCCTCCTCCTCCTCCTCCTCTTCTTCTTCCTCCTCCTCTTCCTCCTCCTCCTCCTCCTCCTCCTCCACCCCCTGCTCCTCTTCCTCATTCTCAGAGGGACTCACTCAGGGCCCTTGGCCTAGGCAAGCCAGGGCTGCTGCTCTGGCTGCTGCAGCTTCTATCCTGTGGGTGGGTGCAGTAATCTGTTCCTGTCAGTCCCTGATTCCTGGGAAATTCCATGCCTCCAGCTGCCCCCACTCTCTAGTCCAGAGCCCTCCTCAAGGATGCCCCCTTTCCCCTTGCCCTCTGTCCCCCGGCTCCCCAACCAACATCTACTGTGTGCCTACCTGCACTACTTTATTGCCACCCTGCTTCTGCGCTTCAGCCCTGGGGGCCCAGAGCCAGCCCAGCTGCCATCTCACCAACAAGCAGGGGGACCTGCCCTAAACCCCTGCCACCACACCCACACACACAGCCCTTCACACACTCAGGGGCTCCACTACATGCTGCCTGCCTCTCAAAGAGTCTCCTTCTGCCCACTAACACCCTTACAGCCTCTGCCACGGCCCTCCACAGACACCTGGGCATGAGCAGCGCAGACATGCAACAAGCTCCACTCGCCCCCACTCAATTTGCTCTAAGGTTGGTCAAGAATCTTTTTTTCATGCTGTAGGGGAGGGAGTTGAGAAAGACCAATGTCCTAGGGAGCAAGAACTGCAAACAGTCCATCTACAATGTAACATTTGGGTCTCAGGCCGCCCAATCCCTAGTGCACTGTGCAGACTTTTGACTGGCAAAAACACCCCATCTGAGCATGAGATCCGGCTGGGCTAATGGCTCTTTCTGTGGACTAGGAGACAGACAGACAGAATTTTCAGGTTCAAAACCTGTACTTCCCAGAAGATGGTCATTCGTTATGGTTAAAAAAAAAAAGGCTTTTTATTTATTTTTTCCCCCTGCATGGGTATCCTGTCTGCTGCTTGTTTCTCAGTGAAGAAAGGGAAAGATCTTTTTTGGAGGGAAAAGGAACAAAATGCAGGCAGGTGGACTCCGTGGAGGGTGGATGGGGAGTTGCTCCTGCCATGGCACTAGAGCCCCTGCTGCTATTCCATGTGCTCTCTGATACCAGAGATCTCCGTGTGTCGTGTCATGACACTGTCTCCAGGAAATGACCCTCAGGATAATGAGATTCAAAACGAGGCAGGTCATATTGCCTTCAAAAGTAAATACAGGGAGGTTTGGCGGTATGTCAGAGGGTTAAGGGCTTGTGGCGCTCACGAAAAGAGGGGACAGGTGGAAGGTTCTGGGGTCTGGCGCCCAGACCGCCACCTGCAGCGGAGTCGCTTTACAGGGGGTGAAGCAGTTCTTTAGGGGCTCTATCTTTCTCTCCCACTCTGTATTTCCCCTGCAATCTCCTTTTCTCTCTGTCTGATGCAAGGTCAGTAACAACAACAACATCCGCAACAATAACCACCACAGTGACCAAGCAACAAGGGCAGCGAAAGGGTAACAAATGGAGTGCTGGACCTGTGGATTATTCGTGGTGCAGGCACTGAGCTGAGGCAATAATCCCTTGAGGCAATCAATCAATCAATGAATAAGTAATGCAGGTAACAGAGATGTATATGTCCCTGTGTGTTTTGACACAGTTAAGTAAATGCACTTTTATTTATTTCTTCATTTATTTATTACCTTGCCACGAGAATTTCTTTTCATTGCTAAAGAAAGTGTCCCATCAAGGGTACCACGTGTTGCCACACCCAGTTAAGCACTCATGTTACAATGCAGGGATACAGGGCTTCAAGTCCCTGGTCCCCACCTGCCGGGGGAAATCTTTACAAGTGGTGCAGAAGTGCTGCAGGTGACTCTCTCTGTGTCTCAAACTCTCTATCCCTCCCTTCCCTCTCAATTCCTGTCTATTTATTCCAGTGAATAATCAAGAAAATGAAAGTAAAAAAAGAAAAAGGAAAAGGAAATATTCCACTACTTCAAAGGGGCTACTCAGGACAATGCTTTCCCTGTTAAGATCCTCACAGCATACCATATGCAGAAAGGAAAAGACACCATGTACTTTTTAACCCAGTTTTTATTTTTAATGATTTATTTATTTATTTAGGTGCTTATTCATTTTTGTTATTGATGAATTCATATTTTCCATTTGACATAGACTTCGGCTCTGAAACCAGCGGTCTCAAATACCCCTAGATGGTACTCTGCCTCTACAAAACCAATCCATTGAACTGTCCATCCATCCACCACCCATCCAGCAATCCATCCAGCTATCCATCCATCCATCCATGCATCCATGCATCCATCCATCCATACAGCCATCCACCAGTCAACCAAGCTAACTACAAATGGAGATCTCTCCTTGAATGGTGAATAGAAACAATAATACATAGGTAGGTTGCAAAGGGGCAAGTTCGGCTGAATAGGGCAGAGGGGCTGAACCAGGGAATGTGTTGGGTGATGTTGGTGTGGGTGGGCTGAGCCGTAGACCCTGTGAGATGGGTCACATCAGGGGCAGGGAGGGGGTGGAAGGGGTTGCGAACAGCTATCCTTGGAGAATCATCACTAGTGCTGGAGCTGTTGAGCAGGGCACACGGAAGAGAGGACAGACAAAGGAGAGAAGCAAAGTGCAGAGGAGAGGAGAGGGGAGTGGATGGTGAGGACATGAGAGGATAGGAGAGGACAGGAGTGGAGGGGATTTGAGAAATCTACCTGGACAAAGGCAGCATATAGACATCCAGGAAGGCAGGCAGGCATGCACGCAGCTCTGGCCTGAGCTCCCTGTATCCTGGGCACACCTCCACCTGTCTTCTCTTGGCTGCCAGATGTCCCTGAGGTCCCGCGTCGGTCAGCACTGTCTTCTCATCCTTCCGTCCCTCTATGCCAGGGCCCAGGCGTCTGGGCGCTGCTGGCTGACCTAGTGGCCTGGCAATTGGGCTGCCCAGTGCCAGTGTGGCCAGCATAGAATGCCAGCTGCTAGGCCATCACAGAGGCCTCTTGTGGTTCCTAGGCCATGGGGAGCCCGCCCATCCAGGTGACCAGCAGCCATGGCCCCCACCCAGAACTTTACCTGAGGGGTGGTGGCCAGCCACCAGAGCCAGAGCCCCAGGCCAAAGCAGGTGCAGGTCGACTGGGCCAAGGGGCTATGGGAAGATTGGTGTTTCTCTGGGCAAGGCGCTGACATCAGACAGCCCAGGGTTGGGGACCTATTTCCGCCAGGGCCCTGTCCCATTATGTGCACTGACACACAGTCTTGCTGACTGACTGAAAGTCCCCGCCCCAGAGATACCCACACCAGGTCCCTGGGTGCCCTGAGCTGCCCCTGAGGGTTGGTGGGTGTCTGACTGGACACATGTCTCCGTAATGGGGGCCTCTATTAATCTCATTGCCTACTGACAGCTGCCCTCCTGCCCCTCTTCCTCCTCCTCCTCCTCCTCCTCCGCCTCCTCTTCTTCCTCCTTCTCCTCCTCCTCCTACTCCTCCTCCTACACCTCCTCCTCCACTTCCTCATCCTCAGAGGGACTCACTCAGGCCACTTGGCCTACGCAAGCCAGGGCTGCTGCTCTGGCTTCTGCAGCTTCTATCCAGTGGGGGGGTGTAGGAATATGTTCCTGTCAGTCCCTGGTTCCTGGGACCTTCCATGCCTCCAGCTCCCCCCACTCTCTAGTCCAGACACCTCCTCAAAGATGCCCCCTTTACCCTTGCCCTCTGTCCCCCATCTCCCCAACTAACATCTACTGTGTGCGTCCCTGCGCTACTTTACTGCCACCCTGCTTCTGCCCTGCAGCCCTGGGGGCCCAGGGCCAGCCCAGCTGCCATCTCACCATCAAGCAGGGGTACCTGCCCTAACCCCCTGCCACCACACCCACACACACTGCCCTGCACACACTCAGGGGCTCCCCTGCCTACAGCCTGCCTCTCAAACAGTCTCCTTCTGCCACCTATCCCCCTTACAGCCTCTGCCACGGCCCCCACAGACACCTGGGCCTGAGCAGCACAGACATGTAACCAGCTCCCCTCGCCCCCACTCCATTTGCTCCAAGGTTGTCAAGAATCTTTTTTTCATGCTGTAGGGCAGGCAATTGAGAAAGTCCAATGTCCTGGGCAGCAAGAACTGCAAACAGTCCATCTACAATGTAACTTTTTGGTCTCTGGCCCCCCAATCCCTACTGCGCTGTGCAGACCTTTGACTGGCAAAAACACCCCATCTGAGCGTGAGATCTGGCAGGGCTAGTGGCTCTTTCTGTGGACTAGGAGACAGACAGACAGAGTTTTCAGATTCACAACCTGTACTTCCCAGAAGATGGTCATTCGCTAAGGTCAAAAAAAAAAAAAAGCTTTTTATTTTTTTTCCCCTCCCTGGGTAACCTGTCTGCTGCCTGTTTCTCAGTGAAAAAAGGGAAAAACCTTATTTGGATGGAAAAGGACCAAAATGCAGGTAGGTGGACTCCATGGAGGGTGGATGGTGAGTTGCTCCTGTCCTGGCACTAGAGCCCCAGCTGCTTTCCAGTTGCTCTCTAATACCAGAGATCTCCATGTGTCATGTCATGACACTCTCTCCAGTACAGATCCTCAGGATACCGCTAGATGGTACTCTGCCTATACAAAACCAATCCATTGACCTGTCCATCCATCCATCCACCCATCCAGCTATCCATCCAGCTATCCATCCAGCTATCCATCCATCCATCCATCCACCAGTCACCCAAACTAAGTACAAAAGGAGATCTTTCCTTGAATGGTGAAGACAAACCACGATGCATAGGTGCTTGCAAAGGGGCCAGTTCGGCTGAATAGGGGAGAGGGGCTGAACCAGTTAATGTGTTGGGGTGTGTGGCTGTGGGTGGGTTGAGCCAGAGACCCTGTGAGCTAGGTCACGTCAGAGTCAGGGAGGGGGTGGAAGGGGTTGCGAACAGCTTTCACTGGAGAACCATCACAAGTGCTGGAAATGTTGAGCAGAGCACCCGGAAGAGAAGACAGACAAAGGAGAGAAGCAAAGTACAGAGGAGAGGAGAGGGGAGTGGATGGTGAGGACAGGAGAGGACAGGAGTGGAGGGGACCTGAGAAACCTACCTGGACAAAGGCAGCATACAGACATCCAGGAAGGCAGGCAGGCAGGCATGCAGGCAGCTCTGGCCTGGGCTCCCTGGATCCCAGGAACACCTCCACCTGTCTTCTCTCGGCTGCCAGAGGTTCCTGAGGTCCCTCGTCGGTCAGCACTGTCTTCCCATCCTTCCGTCCCTCTGTGTCAGGGCCCAGGCATCGGACGCTGCTGGTTGACCTAGTGGCAGGGCAGTTGTGCGCCCCAGTGCCAGTGTGGCCAAAACAGAATGCCAGGGGCTAGGACATCATAGACGGCTCCTGTGGTTGCTAGGCCATGGGGAGACCGCCCATCCCGTTGACCAGCAGCCATGACCCACACCTTGAACTTGACCTGAGATGTGGTGGCCCGCCACCAGAGCCAGAGCCCCAGGCCAAAGCAGGTGCAGGTTTTCCACGCAAAATGGAAGCTTCCAGGATTCAGAAAGAGGGTGTTTTAATGGCTGTGCAATGTCTTTTCCAAGTTCCTCATGGGGTTTCAAATCCTTTTGCAAACTGAAGTTCTTTCTTGTGTCTAGGGTATATTCTCACCTATGGCCAGATGGCCTGCCCAACTAGGAGCACACCTATACCGGGGTCAGGAGGTCTGCCAGCCTGCTAGCTCCTGGAGGGATTCCTGAGTATGTCCTCAGGGCCGAAGTGGTAACAGTTGTTTCCAATTGCCTTTATTAGCAGCATCCAGGCCCTCAGGTGAGGTGCGGAGCTGTGATCTCCACTGGAAGCTCCTAATTCCACCAATGGAGGCATCCATATTTCTTTTGTTTGTCTATAGAAAGGGACCAGGGATTTTGTGCTTCCTGCAAGCAGAGCGACTTTGTATGGGACACTCATGCATGCCTACTTCTGGGACTCTCTTTGAGTGTGATCTGTGGACACCAGGACACCAAGATCAGGGATGTGAGGCCACAGGAGGAGTTGCCTTAGCCGGACCCAAAGGGTAGGTGTAAGGGACTGGGTTCATCCACGATTGTTTGGTCGAACACAGTTCACATATATGCTGAAACACACCTCTTTCTGGGTACTTTTTGTGCTTGTAATCTGCTGCCCTGAGCAGTGGACTGAGAGCCTGGAGGCTGAGTAGGCAGCCAAACGTGACTGGACAGGCTCATGCCCCTGAATTCTGAGTGGTTCCCCAGCTTCCCCCATTGGCAGTGTTTATATGATAGATATTGAGGCATGGGATTGAATGGAGAATTCAGGAGAGCGAGACATGAGAGTCCCTTTGCATATGCATTCTTGCTTAGCCAGAATCTGGGCTAGCTGGCTTGCCCTGACCAGCTAGGTTCTCTGTAAATAAGTTGCAGGTGAGGCTGGATACCTTCCCACCCCTGCTCTGAGACTACTATATGTGAGCTCTGATCTCTGAGCACACACAGACACAGACAGACAGACAGACAGACATACACACACACACACACACACATATTACTGTCAGGTCTGGTAGTGCAGCATATGGTGAAGGCTGGGGCTGTCTGGGGTCTGTGGGCATGAGAGCTGCTGCCTTACAAGCTCTACAAGCCAGCTTTGAACCTGTCACCAATGAACACAGTGTATGAGGTTTTTGAATTGTGGTCTCTTTCCAAGTCATCTATTTTACTTCTCGCCTTCTCTGTCTCTAACTCTCACACACTCTGTATTCACTCATTAATATTTTACTTATATACTTATTTTACTGACATTCCCAGATATAAAAAGAGAGTTACCACAGCACTGCTGAGCTCTACTTGTTGTGTTGGTGATTTCACCTAGGCTACTGGAGCCTCAGTTTGTAAGTCTTTCTGACACAAGCCATATTCTGTCTCCTCATTTTCATGCCAGTATCACTCAGAGTTTATAATAAAGTGAGTTTTTTTGGAAAACACTTGGTATATTCTGATTTACAGCTCAATATTGACACCATTGTAGCTGTCTTTGGCCCTTGGTCACTTTTCTTCTTTTCCGAAGTAAAGACACTGAAGAGGGAGAGGTTTTTGTCCTGAGGCTTGCACTGGGAACTAGCAGCTGCCCTGTGTGTGTTGCAAGACTAGGAAACTTGTGGTGCATGTCCATGTGGAGACTCTCCTTGATGAGTTCCTTCTCAAGCCTTTTTTGCTCTGTCCCATTGGAGCTGCATATAGCTAATGATTTTGAGATTTTACTCTTTTGGACAATTCTTTTCCTGATGCACAGTTTCTCTCCAGGTTTTAGCAATCAATTGTCTGAATGTCATATCGAATCCATTGTAGGAAATGACTACATCAGTGTCTCGCTCTCTCTCTCTCTCTCTCTCTCTCTCTCTATATATATATATATATATATATATATATATATATATATATATGTAACATGTAGAGATCTGAATATATTTTTTAGCTAGAGACCTGAAGAGCTCTGGATTAGGGTAGTAATGCGGATACACCTGGCCCTTCTGAGCCATAGTCATGAGAGACATCTCACAGAGCCATTATATACCTCTTATCACTCTACAAATCTCTCTCAGCACAAACTACTGCTGCCAAATCATCTCTTTCCCTCTTGCTCTTTTTGTCCACCGAGTCCTATCCCAAAACTGTAAATCAAAGAAGAAATAGACATAGTGCAGTTCCCAGCACACAGGACAGACTGAGGCTGGACCAGGGAGCTGAAATACGCCAGCCTGCATCTTAGCTGGAGCATCACTAAGGCTACTTCCAAATTGGAGAGGAGAGGGAAGTTTTGGAGAACGGGCTGCAGGCCAAGTGTTGTTTCTCAGAGTGGGCTAAGAACTTGATGTTATAAGTGTAACCTTTCCTCACAAACTAAAATAACAATGCCACTTGTAAGAAGTATGCATGGGCATGGAGGGTTTGTCTTCAGTGCTCTGGCACTGATCAACACAGGGCCAGAATTTCAGTCCTTTTCTGTGTCTGCCATCCTGTCTCTCTGACTGTCTCTACGTGCCTTCTTCACTGGGCCCTTATTGGAAGTCAGTGCATGCATCGTGAACTCAGACTTCCTGGTGTTGAAATTTTCCTTTCTTTGCCCTTTGGATTATTCAGTCTCCTGCATATTGCTTAGTACATTGGGGAACTGAGGAGAAAGGGATCCTGTTGCAGGTAACAGGCATATGTCCATCTCCAGCTGCAGCTGTCCAGGCCCTCTGTGCTTGACTCCCATTCTCCAGGGCCCTGAGGCTGACACTCAGCCTAAATGCAGCCCTCCTCAATTTCCTGCACCACATCCTTGTCCTTATTCCATGAGAGCCCTGGTCAAGAGAAGTGAAACTCTATCCCCCTGGCACACACTTTGTGCTTTCCCTCTATTGGGTCTAATGTAAAGTATTTGTGGTACTGATTGCCACACCAATGTCCAGATTTTCCACGCATAACAGAAGCTTCCAGGGTTCTGAAAGAGGGTGTTATGATGGCTGTGAAATGTCTTTTCCAAGTGCCTCATGGGGTTTCAAATCCTTTTGAAACCTGAAATTCTTTCTTGTATCTAGGGAATATTCTCACCTCTGGCCAGAAGGCACTCCCAACAAGGAGCACAGCTAACCTGGGGTCAGGAGGTCTGCCAGCCTGCTAGCTCCTGGAGGGATTCCTGAGTATTATGTCCTCAGGTCCCAAATGGTAACAGGTGTTTCCAACTGCCTTTATTAGCAGCAGCCAGGCCCTCAGCTGATGGGCGGGGCTGTGATCTCCACTGGAATCTCCTAATTCAGCCAATGGAGGCATCCATCTTCCTTTTGTCTCTCCATAGCAAGGGCCCGGGGAGTTTGTGCTTCCTGCAAGCAGAGTGACTTTGTACGAGACACTCATGGATGCCTAATTCTGGGAATCTCTCTGAGTGTGATGTGTGGACACCAGGACACCGTGATCAGGGATTGTGAGGCCACAGGAGCCATTGCCTTAGCAGGACCCAATCGAGAAGTGTAAGGGGCCAGGTTCATCCACTATTGTTTGGTCAAACACAGTTCCTATCTATGTTGAGACACAGCTCTTTCTGGGTTCTTTCTGGCCTTGTAATCTGCTGTCCACTGAGAAGTGGACTGAGAGCCTGGAGGCTGAGTATGCAGCCAAATGTGACTGGACAGGGTCCTGCCACTGAATTCTGAGGGGTGCCCCACCTTCCCCCGTTGGCAGTGTTTGGATGATAGTGAGGCATGAGATTGAATCGGGAACTCAGGAGAGCTAGACATGAGAGACCCTTTGCATATGCATTCTTGCTTATCCAGAAACTGGGCTAGCTGGCTTTCCCTAACCAGCTAGGTTCTCTGTACATAAGTTGCAGGTGAGTCTGGCTACCTTCCCACCCATGCTCTGAGACTACTATAGGTGAGTTCTGAGCACACACAGACACACACTGATAGACAGAGAGACAGTCAGACACACACACACACATTCATGTCAGGTCTGGTAGTACAGCATATGGTGAAGGCTGGGGCTGTCTGGGGTCTGTGGGCATGAGAGCTGCTGACTTACAATCTCTACAAGCCAGGTTTGAACCTGTCATCAATGAACACAGCGTAGGAGGTTTTTGAATTCTGGTCTCTTTCCAACTCATCTATTTCTCTTCTCGCCTTCTCTGTCTCTAACTCTCCCATGCTCTCACACACTCTGTTTTCACTCATTAATATTTTACTTATATACATTTTTATTTTTTATATTTTATTTTATTTATTTATTCCCATTTGTTGCCCTTGTTGTTTTATTGTTGTAGTTATTATTGTTGTTGTCGTCGTTTATGGATAGGAGAGAGAGAAACGGAGAGAGAAGGGGAAGACAGAGAGGGGGAGAGAAAGATAGACACCTGCAGACCAGCTTCACTGCCTGTGAAGCCACTCCCCTGCAGGTGGGGAGCCTGGGCTTGAACTGTGATCCTTATACTGGTCCTTGTGCTTTGCGCCACCTACACTTAACCTGTTATATACTTATTTTACTGACAGGCCCAGATATAGAAAGAGAGTTACCAGAGCTCTGCTGAGTTCTGGCTTGTTGTGTTGGCGATTTTACCTAGGCTACTGGAGCCTCAGTTTGTAAGTCTTTCTGACACAAGCCATATTCTGTCTCCTCATTTCCATGCCAGTATCACTCAGAGTTTATAATACAGGGATTTTTTTTTTTGCAAAACACATGGTACATTCTGATTTACAGCTCAATATTGACACCATTGTAGCTGTCTTTGGCCCTTGGACACTTTTCTTCTTTTCAGATGTAAAAACACTGAAGAGGGAGAGGTTTTTGCCCTGAGGTTTGCACTGGGAACTACCAGATGCACTGTGTCTGTTGCCAGACTAGGAAACTTGCGGTGCCTGTCCATGTGGAGAGTCTCCTTGATGAGTTCCTTCTCAATCCTTTTTCGCTATGTCCCGTTGGAGCTGCATATAGCTGATGATTTTGAGATTTTACTCCTTTGGACAATTCTTTTCCTGATGCACAGTTTCTCTCCAGGTTTTAGCAATCAATTGTCTGAATGTCATATCGAAGCCATTGTAGAAAATGACTATATCAGTGTCTTGTTCTCTCTCTCTCTCTCTCTCTCTCTCTATATATATATATATATATATATATATGTATATATATATATATATATATATATATATATAACATGTAGAGATCTGAAAATATTTTTATCTAGAGTCCTGCACACCTCTGGATTAGTGTAGTAATGCGGATACACCTGGCCCTTCTGAGCCACAGTCATGAGACACATCTCACAGAGCCATTCGTATACCTCTTATCACTCTACAAATCTCTCTCAACACAAACTACTGCTGCCAAATCATCTACTTCCCTCTTGCTCTTTTTGTCCACCGAGTCCTATACCAAAACTGTAAATCAAAGAAGAAATAGACATAGTGCAGTTTCCTGCACACAGGACAGTCTGAGGCTGGACCAGGGAGCTGTAATACGCCAGCCTCCATCGTGGCTGGAGCATCATTAAGAATACTTCAAAATTGGAGAGACAAGGGCACTTTTGGAGGGTGGGCTGCAGGACAAGTGTTGCTTCTCAGAATGGGCTAAGACCTAGTTGTACCCAGTGTAACCTTTCCTCACAAACATAAAATAACAATGCCCCTTGTAAGTAGCATGCATGGGCATGGAGGGTTTGTCTTCAGTGCTCTGGTTTTGATCAACACAGGGCCAAAATCTCAGTCCTTTTCTGTCTCTGTCATCATGTCTCTCTGACTGTCTCTACGTGCCTTCTTCACTGGGCCCTTATGGAAGTCAGTGTATGTATCATTAACTCGGACTTCCTGGTGTTGAAATTTTCCTTTCTTTGCTCTTTGGATTATTCAGTCTCCTGCATATGGAATAGTACATTGGGGAACTGAGGAGACAGCATTCCTGCTGCAGGTAACAGGCATATGTCCATCTCCAGCTGCAGCTGTCCAGGCCCTCTGTGCTTGACTCCCATTCTCCACGGCCCTGAGGCGGAAATTCAGCCTAAATGTAGCCCTCCTCAATTTCCTGCACCACATCCTTGTCCTTATTCCATGAGAGCCCAGGTCAAAAGAAGTGAAACTCTATCCCCCTGGCACACACTTTGTGCTTTCCCTCTATTGGGCCAAATGTAAAGTGTCTGTGGTACTGATGTCCACACTAGTGTCCAGATTTTCCACGCAAAACGGAAGCTTCCAGGGTTCTGAAGAGGGTGTATTGATGGCTGTGAAATGAGTTTTCCAAGTGCCTTATGGGGTTTCAAATCCTTTTGAAATCTGAAGTTCTTTCTTGTATCTAGGGAATATTCTCACCTCTGGCCAGAATGCCCTCCCTACTAGGAGCACAGCTATCCTGGGTTAGGAGGTCTGCCAGCCTGCTAGCTCCTGGAGTGTTTCCTGAGTATTATGTCCTCAGGTCCCAAGTGGTACCAAGTATTTCCAATAGCCTTTATTAGCAGCATCCAGGCCCTAAGGTGAGGGGCGGGGCTGTGATCTCCACTGGAAACTCCTAATTCAGCCAATGGAGGCATCCATCTTCCTTTTGTCTCTCCATAACAAGGGCCTGGGGAGTTTCTGTTTCCTGCAAGCAGAGCAACTTTGTATGGGACACTCATGCATGCCTACTTCTGGGAATCTCTCTGAGTGTGATGTGTGGACACCAGGACACCATGATCAGGGATTGTGAGGCCACAGGAGCAATTGCCTTAGCCAGACCCAAAGGGTAGGTGTAAGGGGCCGGATTCATCCACTATTGTTTGGTCAAACACAGTCCCCATCTATGTTGAAACTCAGCTCTTTCTGGGTTCTTTCAGGGCTTGTAATCTGCTGCCCTGAGCAGTGGACTGAAAGTCTGGAGGCTAAGTAGGCAGCCAAACATGACTGCTTACTCAGCCTCATGCCCCTGAATTCTGAGGGGTGCCCCAGCTTACCCCGCTGACAGTGTTTGGATGATAGTGAGGCATGGGATTGAATTGGGAACTCAGGAGAGGGAGACTTGAGAATCCCTTTGCATATGCATTCTTGCTTAGCCACAATCTGGGCTAGCTGGCTTGCCCTGTCCAGCTAGGTTCTCTGTACATAAGTTTCACATGAGGCTGCCTACCTTGACACCCATGCTCTGAGACTACTATAGGTGAGCTCTGAGCACACACAGACACACACAGACAGACAGACACACACTCACACACACATTACTGTCAGGTCTGGTAGTATAGCATATGGTGAAGGCTGGGTCTGTATGGGGTCTCTGGGCATGAGAGCTGCTGCCTTACAATCTCTGCAAGCCAGGTTTGAACCTGTCATCAATGAGCACAGTGTAGGAGGTTTTTGACTTCTGGTCACTTTCCTACTTATCTATTTCTTTCTCGCATTCTCTGTCTCTAACTCTCACATGCTCTCACACACTCTGTATACACTCATTGATATTTTACTTATATACTTATTTTACTGACAGGCCCAGATATACAAAGAGAGTTACCAGAGCACTGCTGAGCTCTCGCTTGTTTTGTTGGTGATATCACCTAGTGTACTGGAGCCACAGCTTTGTAAGTCTCTATGACACAAGCCATATTCTGTCTCCTCATATCCATGGCAGTATCTCTCAGACTTTATAATAAACATATACATCCATATATGTATATATATATATATATATATATACATATATATATATCTGTCATTTTTAGAAATGTCATCCTATGTAATTGATCTTTATCAGAATTCACACATTTATAACAGCTTCCTTTTTCATTAATAATTGGCCACCTAGTTGGAACAGGATTCAATACAATTATAAATAATAGAACCTTCCAGTAGCATTTCTAATAGCATTTCTATCAGCATCCTTATTGTAATTATCATAGTACACAACTTGCCTCCTTTCTCTAGTGTAAGCTTCAGTACATATGAGTTTCTTTTCATTCTCCTGACATCTTAATTTCCCTGGACTCTGAAGTGTCTCAGAATTTTTGAAGCAGCCCTCTTTTTCTCAGCAGATGGTTTCCATTTTCTACTGTAATCAGGTATTCTTGTACTTTTGTTTTTATTTTTCATTTTTTTCAAATTCTCCTAGATCATCCCCATTTATTTGCATATTTATTTAGTCCTATATTACATGAGGGGTCATTTCTTCTGCTTGATAGATTTTTCTTTTATTATTGAAGGGAAGTTTACACTCACAATATATTTCATGTCGTAAATACTACACACATATGGTGAAGGCTGGGGTGGTCTGGGGTCTGTAGACATGAGACTGCTCCCTTACAATCTTGACAACCCAGGTTTGAACCTGTCATGTATGAACACAGTGTGGGAGGTTTTTGACTTTTGGTCTCTTTCCCACTCTTCTATTTCTATTCTTGCCTTCTCTGTCTCTGACTCTCACAGGCTCTCACTCACTCTGTCTGCACTCATTAATATTTTACTTATATACTTATTTTACTGACAGGCCCTGATATACAAAGAGAGTCACCAGGGCACTGCTGAGCTCTGGCTTGTTTAGTTGCCAATTTCACCTAGGTTTCTGGAGCCGCAGCTTTGTAAGTCTCTCTGGCACAAGCCATACTCTGTCTGCTCATAGCCATGCCAGTATCCCTCAGAGTCTATAATAAAGATACACTTACATATATGTACATATATATACATATATATATATATATCAGACATTTTTAGAATTGTTGACCTTTTTATTTGATCTTAATGCAGAATTACCACATTTATAACAGCCTACATATTCATAAATAATTGGTCACATAGTTGGAGCAGGATTCAGTACAATTATAAATTGTAAACCTTCCAGGAGCATTTCCAATAGCCTTTCTATCAGTATCCTCACTGTAATTATCATAGCACAGAACTTGCCTCCATTTTCTAGTGTAAGCTTCAATACGTATGCCTTTCTTTTCATTCTTGGGAATTCTTAATTTGCCTGGACCCTGAAGTGTCAGGGAAGTTTTGAAGCAGCCCTCTGTTTCTCAGCAGACGTTTTCTATATTTCTGCTGTAATCAGGTCTTCCTGTGTTTTTTTTTTCAAATCCTCCTAGATCATCCCCATTTATTTGCATATTTATTTATTTATTTATTTATTTATTCGCATATCACATGAGGGGTCATTTTTTCTGCCTGATAGATTTTCTCTTATAATTGAAGGGAACTTTTGACACACAATACATTTCCTTTTCCAGATACTACACACTACTACAACTACTACTGCACTGTTTTTGACAGTGACATCCAATGCACAATGGATTAGTATTGCATGGCTCTAAAGAATGTTCACTATTTAACCTACAATGTTTTTAACCTCACAAATATTTATTCTGTTCTTTCTTGTGGGATGAATGGTTTACCGTCAACAGTTACATGTAAAAGTGGGCACAGGGATAATTTTCCCACTTTCCCTGTATTTCTGTACATCATTTGTAACTTTCTTATTGAGGAGAAGGAAACAGTCATAAATTGAGAGAGCATGGCCCAAGCAGGAAGAGAGACAGAGAGACAGCTGCAGTTCTGATTTGACACTAGCCCAGCTTTTCCCTAGCTGAGTAAGTGGTGAGCAGGGACTCAAAATGGGGTCCTGGGCTTCCACATAGTTCCCTGGCATCGCCACCAGCAGTGCCAAGAAGTGAAACTCTACCACCCTGGCACACACATTGTCCTTTCCCTCTATTGGGCCAAATGTAAAGGATCTGTGGTACTGATGGCCATGCCAGTGTCCAGATTTTCCATGAAAAATGGAAGCATCCAGGGTTCAGAAAGAGGGTGTTTTGACGGCTGTGAAATGTCTTTTCCAAGTGCCTCCTGGGGTTTCAAATCCTTTTGAAACCTGAAGTTCGTTCTTGTATCTAGGGAATATTCTCACCTCTGGTCCGAAGGCCCTCCCAACTAGGAGCACAGCTATCCCAGGGTCAGGAGGTCTGCCAGCCTGCTAGCTCCTGGAGGGATTCCTGAGTATGTCCTCAGGGCCCAAGTGGTAACAGGTGTTTCCAATTGCCTTTATTAGCAGCAGCCAGGCCCTCCGGTGAGGGGCGGGGCTGTGATCTCCACTGGAAGCTCCTAATTCAGCCAATGGAGGCATCCATCTTCCTTTTGTCTCTCCATAGCAAGGGCCCAGGGAGTTTGTGCTTCCTGCAAGCAGAGCGACTTTGTATGGGACACTCATACATGCCTACTTCTGGGAATCTCTCTGAGTGTGATGTGTGGACACCAGGACACCATGATCAGGGATTGTGAGGCCACAGGAGCAATTGCCTTAGCCAGACCCAAAGGGTAGGTGTAAGGGTCCGGGTTCATCCACTATTGTTTGGTCAAACACAGTTCCCATCTATGTTGAAACACAGCTCTTTCTGGGTTCATTCTGGGCTTGTAATATGTAGCCCTGAGCAGGGGACTGAGAGTCTGGAGGCTGAGTAGGCAGCCAAACTTGACTGGACAGGCTCCTTCCCTTGAATTCTAAGGGGTGCCCCAGCTTACCCCGTTGACAGTGTTTGGATGATAGTGAGGCATGATATTGAATCAGGAACTCAGGATAGGGAGACATAAGAGTCATTTTGCATGTGCATTCTTGCTTAACCAGAATCTGGGCTAGCTGGCTTGCCATGACCAGCTAGGTTCTCTGTACATAAGTTGCAGGTGAGGCTGGCTACCTTCCCACCCATGCTCTGAGACTACTATAGGTGAGTTCTGAGCACACACAGACACACACACACAGACAGACAGACACACACACACACATTAATGTCAGGTTGGGTAGTACAGCATCTGGTGAAGGCTTGGGCTGTCTGGGGTCTGTGGGCATGAGATCTGTTGCCGTACAATCTCTACAAGCCAGCTTTGAACCTGTCATCAATGAACAGAGTGTAGGAGCTTTTTGACTTCTGGTCTCTTTCCAACTCATCTATTTCTCTTCTCGCTTCTCTGAATGTAACTCTCACATGCTATCACACACTCTGTCTTCACTCATTGATATTTTACTTAATAATTATTTTCCTGACAGTCCCAGATATACAAAGAGAGTTACCAGAGCACTGCTGAGCTCTCGCTTGTTTTGTTGGTGATATCACCTAGGCTACTGGAGCCACAGCTTTGTATGTCTCTCTGACACAAGCCATATTCTGTCTCCTCATTCCATGGCAGTATCTCTCAGACTTTATAGTAAAGAGCTTATATATATATATATATATATATATATATATATATATATATATATACATATTAAAGACTTTATATATATATATATATATATATATGTCATTTTTAGAATTGTCGACCTATGTTGATCTTTATCAGAATTACCACTTTTAACAGCTTCCTTTTTCATTAATAATTGGCCACCTAGTTGGAGCAGGATTCAATACAATTATTAATAATAAAACCTTCCAGTAGCATTTCTAATAGCATTTCTATCAGCATCCTTATTGTAGCTATCATAGTACAGAACTTGCCTCCTTTCTCTAGTGTAAGCTTCAGTACATATAAGTTTCTTTTCATTCTCCTGAAATCTTAATTTCCCTGGACTCTGAAGTGTCTCAAAATTTTTGAAGCAGCCCTCTGTTTCTCAGCAGATGGTATCCATTTTCTGCTGTAATCAGGTCTTCTTGTGCTTTTTGTTTTTATTTTTCATTTTTTTCAAATCCTCCTAGATCATCCCTATTTATTTGCATATTTATTTATTTATTTAGTCCTATATTACATGAGGGATCATTTCTTCTGCTTGATAGATTTTTCTCTTATAATTGAAGGGAAGTTTACACTCACAATACATTTCGTGTCGTAAATACTACACACATATGGTGAAGGCTGGGGTGGTCCAGCCTCTGTGGACATGAGACTGCTGCCTTACAATCTAGACAACCCATGTTTGAACCTGTCATGTATGAACACAGTGTTGGAGGTGTTTGTCTTTTGGTCTCTTTCCCACTCTTCTATTTCTATTCTTCCCTTCTCTGTCTCTGACTCTCACAGGCTCTCACTCACTCTGTCTGCACTCATTAATATTTTACTTATATACTTATTTTACTGACAGGCCCTGATATATAAAGAGAGTCACCAAGGCACTGCAGAGCCCTGGATTGTTTTGTTGGCAATTTCACTTAGGTTTCTGGAGCCTCAGCTTTGTAAGTCTCTCTGGCACAAGCCATACTCTGTCTCCTCATAGCCATGCCAGTATCCCTCAGAGACTATAATAAAGATACCCTTACATATATGTACATATATATACATATATATATATCAGTCATTTTTAGAATTGTTGACCTTTTTACTTGATCTTAATGCAGAATTACCACATTTATAACAGCCTCCTTATTCTTAAATAATTGGTCACATAGTGTGAGCAGGATTCACTACAATTATAAATTATAAACCTTCCAGGAGCATTTCCAATAGCCTTTCTATCAGTATCCTCATTGTAATTATCATAGCACAGAACTTGTCTACATTTTCTAGTGTAAGCTTCAATACGTATGCCTTTCTTTTCATTCTCGGGAATTCTTAATTTCCCTGGACCCTGAAGTGCCATGGAAGTTTTGAAGCAGCCCTCTGTTTCTCAGCAGACGTTTTCTATATTTCTGCTGTAGTCAGGTCTTCCTGTGGTTTTTGTTTTTATTTTTTTCATATCCTCCTAGATCATCCCCATTTATTTGCATATTTATTTATATATTTAGTCCCATATCACAGGAGGGGTCATTTCTTCTGCCTGATATATTTTCTCTTATAATTGACGGGAACTTTTGACACACAATACATTTCCTTTTGCAGATACTACACACTACTACAACTACTACTGCACTGTTTTTGACAGTGACATCCAATGCACAATGGATTAGTATTGCATGGCTCTAAAGAATGTTCACTATTTAAACTACAATGTTTTTAACTTCACAAATATTTATTCTGTTATTTCTTGGGGATGAATGTTTTACAATCAACTATTACATGTAATAGTGGGCAGGGGGGTAAGAAATAGATATAGTTCAGTTCCCTGCACACAGGATAGGCTGAGGCTGGACCAGGGAGATGCAATACACCAGCCTACATCTTGGCTGGAGCATCACTAAAATTACTTCCAATTTGGAGAGGCAAGGGCAGTTTTGGAGAGTGGGCTGCAGGCCAAGTGTTGCTTCTCAGAGTGGGCTAAGACCTAGATGTTCTAAGTGTAACCTTTCCTCACAAACATAAAATAGCAATGCCAATTGTAAGAAGTATGCATGGGCGGAGGGTTTGTCTTCAGTGCTCTAGTACTGATCAACATAGGGCCAGAATTTCTGTCCTTTTCAGTCACTGTCATTCTGTCTCTCTGACTGTCTCTGCCTGCCTTCTTCACTGGACCCTTCGTGGAAGTCAGTGCATGCATCATGAACTCGGTCTTCCTGGTGTTGAAATTTTCTTTTCTTTGCCCTTTGGATTATTTAGTCTCATGCATATGGCGTAGTAAAGAGGGGAAGTGAGGAGACAGTGTTTCTGCTGCAGGTAACAGGCATATGTCCATCTCCAGCTGCAGCTGTCCAGGCCCTCTGTGCTTGACTCCCATTCTCCAGGGCCCTGAGGCTGACACTCAGTCTTAATGCAACCCTCCTCAATTTCCTGCACCACATCCTTGTCCTTATTCCATGGGAGACCAGGTCAAGAGAAGTGAAACTCTATCCCCATGTCACACACATTGTGCTTTCCCTCTATTAAGCCTAATGTAAAGGATCTGTGGTACTGATGGCCACACCAGTGTCCAGATTTTCCACGCAAAACGGAAGCTTCCAGGGTGCAGAAAGAGGGTGTTTTGATGGCTGTGAAATGTCTTTTCCAAGTGCATCATGGGGTTTCAAATCCTTTTGAAACCTGAAGTTCGTTCTTATATCTAGGGAATATTCTCACCTCTGGCCTGAAGGACCTCCCAACTAGGAGCACAGCTATCCCAGGGGCAGGACGTCTGCTAGCCTGCTAGCTCCTGGAGGGATTCTTGAGTATGTCCTCAGGCACCAAGTGGTAACAGGTGTTTCCAATTGCCTTTATTAGCAGCAGCCAGACCCTCAGGTGAGGGGTGGGGCTGTGATCTCCACTGGAATCTCCAAATTCAGCCAATGGAGGCATCCATCTTCCTTTTGTCTCTCCATAGCAAGGGCCCAGGGAGTTTGTGCTTCCTGCAAGCAGAGCGACTTTGTATGGGACACTCATGCATGCCTACTTCTGGGAATCTCTCTGAGTGTGATGAGTGGACACCAGTACACCATGATCAGGGATTGTGATTCCACAGCAGCAATTACCTTAGCCGGACCCAAATGGTAGGTTTAAGGGGCCGGGTTCATCCACTATTGTTTGGTCAAACACAGTTCCCATCTATGTTGAAACACAGCTGTCTCTGGGTTCTTTCCAGGCTAGTAATCTGCTGCCCTGAGCAGTGGACTGAGAGCCTGGAGGCAGAGTAGGCAGCCAAACATGACTGGACAGGCTCATGCCCCTGAATTATAAGGGGTGCCCCAGCTACCCCATTGGCAGTGTTCGGATGATAGTGAGGCATGGGATTGAATGGGGAACTCAGGAGAGCAAGACATGAGAGTCCCTTTGCATATGCATTCTTGCTTAGCCATAATCTGGGCTAGCTGGCTTGCCCTGACTAGCTAGGTTCACTGTACATAAGTTGCAGGTGAGGCTGGCTACCTTGACACCCATGCTCTGAGACTACTACAGGTGAGCTCTGAGCACACACATACAGACAGACAAACACAAACACACAAACACATACACACACACATTACTGTCAGGTCTGGTAGTACAGCATATGGTGAAGGCTGGGGCTGTATCGGCTCTGTGGGCATGAGAGCTGCTTCCTTACAATCTCTACAAGCCAGGTTTGAACCTGTCATCAATGAACATAGTGTACGAGGTTTTTGAATTCTGGTCTCTTTCCAACTCATCTATTTCTCTTCTTGCCTTCTCTGTCTCTAACTCTCACATGCTCTCACACACTCTGTCTTCACTCATTTATATTTTACTTATATACTTATTTTACTGACAGGCCCAGATATACAAAGAGAGTTACCAGAGCACTGCTGAGCTCTGGCTTGTTGTATTGGTGCTTTCACCTAGGCTACTGGAGCCTCAGTTTGTAAGTCTTTCTGACACAAGCCATATTCTGTCTCCTCATTCCCATGCCTGTATCACTCAGAGTTTATAATAAAGATATGCATACATATATATTTATACAGATATATTTATATATCTGTCATTTTTAGAATTGTCAACGTAAGTACTTGACCTTAATTCAGAATTACCACATTTATAACAGCCTAGTTTTTCAGAAATAATTGGCCATATAATTGGAGCAGCATTCAATACAAATATAAATAATAGAACCTTCCAATAGCATTTCTAATCGTGTTTCTATCAGCATCCTTATTGTAATTATCATAGCCCAGAACTTCCCGTCTTTTTCTAGTGTAAGCTTCAATATGTATGTGTGTGTTTTCTTTTTCCAGAAATCTTAATTTCCCCGGATCCTGAAGTGTTAGGTAATTTTTGAAGCAGCCCTCTGTTTCCCAGCAGATGGTTTCTATGTTTCTGCTGTAATCAGGTCTTCTTGTGGTTTTGGTTTCCTTTTTTTATTTTCTCAAGTCCTCCTAGATCATCCTCATTCATTTGCATATTTATTTATTTATTCAGGTATCACATGAGGGGTCATTTCTTATGCTTGATAGATTTTCTCTTATAACTGAAGGGAACTTTTGACGCACAATACATTTCCTGGGGCAAATACTACACACATATGGTGAAGGCTTGGGTTGTCTGGGTTCTGTGGGCATTAGAGCTGTTGCCTTACAATCTCTACAACCCAGGTTTGAACCTGTCATTAATGAACACAGTCTAGGGGTTTTTGACTTATGGTCTATTTCCAAGTCTTCTATTTCTCTTCTCGCCTTCTCTTTCTCTGACACTCACAGGCTCTCACTCACTCTGTCTGCACTCATTAATATTTTACCTATTTATTATTTTACTGACAGGCCCTGATATACAAAGAGGGCACTGCTGAGCTCTGGCTTGTTTTGTTGGCGATTTCACCTATGTTTCTGGAGCCTCAGCTTTGTAAGACGCTCTGGCACAAGACATACTCTGTCTCCTCATAGTCATGCCAGTATACCTCATAGTTTATAATAAAGAAACACATACATATATGTATATATCAGTCATTTTTAGAATTGTTGACCTTTTATTTGATCTTAATGCAGAATTACCACATTTATAGCAGCCTCCTTATTCAAAATAATTGGTCATATAGTTGGAGCAGGATTCACTACAATTATAAATTAGAAACCTTCCAGGAGCATTTCCAATAGCCTTTGTATCAGTATCCTTATTGTAATTATCATAGCACATAACTTGGCACCATTTTCTAGTGTAAGCTTCAATATGTATGTGTTTCTTTTCTTTCTCAGGGATTCTTAATTTGCCTGGACCCTGAATTGTCGAGGAATATTTGAAGCAGCCCTCTGTTTCTCAGCAGATGTTTTCTATATTTCTGCTGTAATCAGGTCTTCCTGTGGTTTTTGTTTTTATTTTTTATTTTTTTCAAATCCTCCTAGATCATCCCCATATATTTGCATATTTATTTATATATTTACTCCGATATCACATGAGGGGTCATTTCTTCTCCCTGATAGATTTTCTCTTATAATTGCAGGGAACTTCTGACACACAATACATTTCCTTTTGCAGATACTAAACACTTCTACAGCTACTACTGCACTGTTTTTGAAAGTGACATCCAATGCACAATGTATTAGTATTGCATGGCTCTAAAGAGTGTTCCATATTAAACCTACAGTGTTTTTAACCTCACAAATATTTATTCTGTTCTTTCTTGGGGGATGAATGATTTACAGTCAACAGTTACATGTAATAGTGGCTAAGGGGGTAATTTTTCCCACTTTCCCTGTATTTCTGTACATCATTTGTAACTTTCTTATTGAGGAGAAGGAAACAGTCATAAATTGAGAGAGCAGGGCCCAAGCAGGACGAGAGACAGAGAGACAGCTTCAGCTCTGAATTGCCCCTAGCCCAGATTTTCACTAGCTGGGTAATTGGTGACCAGGGGCTCAAAATGGGGTCCTGGGCTTCCACATAGTTCTCTGGCATTCTTGCTTAGCCAGAATCTGGGCTACTGGCTTTCCCTGTTCAGCTAGGTTCTCTATACATAAGTTGCAGATGAGGCTGGCTACCTTGACACCCATGCTCTGAGACTATTACAGGTGAGCTCTGAGCACACACAGACACACATACAGACAGAAAGACACACACACACACACACACACACACATTATTTTCAGGTCTTGTAGTACAGCATATGGTGAAGGCTGGGGATGTCTGGGATCTGTGGGCATGAGAGTTGCTGCCTTACAATCTCTACAAGCCAGGTTTGAACCTGTCATCAATGAACACAGTGTAGGAGGTTTTTGAATTCTGGTCTCTTTCCAACTCATCTATTTGTCTTCTTGCCTTCTCTGTCTCTAACTCTCACATGCTCTCACACACTCTGTCTTCACTCAATAATATTTTACTTATATACTTATTTTACTGACAGGCCCAGATATACCAAGAGAGTTACCAGAGCACTGCTGAGCTCTGGCTTGTTGTGTTGGCGATTTCACCTAGGCTACTGGAGCCTCAGTTTGTAAGTCTTTCTGACACAAGCCATATTCTGTCTCCTCATTCCCATGCCAGTATCACTCAGAGTTTATAATAAAGTGATTTTTTTGCAAATACTTGGTACATTCTGATTTACAGCTCAATATTGACACCCTGTAGCTCTTTGGCCCTTGGTCACATTTCTTCTTTTCAGATGTAAAAACACTGAAGAGAGACAGGTTTTTGCCCTGAGGCTTGCACTGGGAACTAGGAGATGCACTGTGTCTGTTGCCAGACTAGGAAACTTGTGGTGCCTGTCCATGTGGAGAGTCTCCTTGATGAGTTACTTCTCAATCCTTTTTCGCTCTGTCCCATTGGAGCTGCAAATAGCTAATGATTTAGATATTTTACTCCTTTGGACAATTATTTTCCTGATGCACAGTTTCTCTCCAGGTTTTAGCAATCAGTTGTCTGTATGTCATATTGAATCCATTGTTGAAAATGACTACATCAGTGTCTCTCTCTCTCTCTCTCTCTCTCTCTCTATATATATATATATATATATATATATATACACACATATACATATACATATACATATACATATACATATACATATACATATATATATATGTAACATGTAGAGGTCTGAAAATATTTTTTAGCTAGAGAACTGCACAGCTCTGGATTAAGTTAATAATGCGGATACACTTGGCCCTTCTGAGCCACAGTCATGAGAGACATCTCACAGAGCCATTCGTATACCTCTTATCACTCTACAAATCTCTCTCAGCACAAACTACCGCTGCCAAATCATCTACTTCCCTCTTGCACTATTTGTCCACCGA
The DNA here is from genome assembly GCF_950295315.1 of Erinaceus europaeus. Lineage (NCBI taxonomy): Eukaryota > Metazoa > Chordata > Mammalia > Eulipotyphla > Erinaceidae > Erinaceus > Erinaceus europaeus. The sequence goes on along the minus strand of NW_026647135.1, from coordinate 653,966 downwards.
GTCCTATCCCAAAATTGTAAATCAAAGAAGAAATAGACAGTGCAGATCCCTGAACACAGGACAGTCAGAGGCTGGACCAGGGAGATGCATTATGCCAGCCTGCATCTTGGCTGGAGCATCACTAAGTCTAAGTCCAAATTGGAGAAGCGAGGGCAGTTTTGGATAGTGGGCTGCAGGCCGAGTGTTGCTTCTCAGAGTGGGCTAAAACCTAGATGTTCTAAGTGTAATCTTTCCTCACAAACATAAAATATCAATGCCATTTTTAAGAAGTATGCATGGGCATGGAGGGCCAGAATTTCTCTCCTTTTCAGTCACTGTTATTCATCTCTCTGACTGTATCTACGTGCCTTCTTCACAGGGACCTTACTGGAAGTCAGTGCATGAATCATGAACTCGGTTTTCCTGATGTTGAAATTTTTCTTTCTTTGCCCTTTGGATTATATGGTCTCGTGCATATGGCTTAGTACAGAGGGGAACTGAAGAGACAGCGATCCTGCTGCTGGTAATAGTCATATGTCCATCTCCAACTGCAGATGTCCAGGCCCTCTGTGCTTGACTCCCATTCTCCAGGGCCCTGAGGCTGACACTCAGCCTAAATGCAGCCCTCCTCACCTTCCTGCATGACATCCTTGTCCTTATTCCATGAGAGCCCAGGTCAAGAGTAGTGAAACTCTATCCCCCTGGCACACACATTGTTTTTTCCTCTAATGGGCCGAATGTAAGGGATCTGTGGTACTGATGGCCACACCAGTGTCCAGATTTTCCACGCAAAACGGAAGCTTCCAGGGTTCAGAAAGAGGGTGTTTTGATGGCTGTGGAATGTCTTTTCCAAGTGCCTCATGGGGTTTCAAATCCTTTTGAAACTTGAAGTTCTTTCTTGTATCTAGGGAATATTCTCACCTCTGACCTGAAGGCCCTCCCAACTAGGAGCACAGCTATCCCAGGGTCAGGAGGTCTGCCAGCCTGCTAGCTCCTGGAGGGATTCCTGAGTATGTCCTCAGGTCCCAAGTGGCAACAGGTGTTTCCAATTGCATTTATTAACTGCGGCCAGACCCTCAGTTGAGGGGCGGGGCTGTGATGTACACTGGATGCTCCTTATTTAGCCAATGGAGGCATCCATCTTCTTTTGTCAGTCCATAGCAAGGGCCCTGGGAGTTTGTGCTTCCTGCATGCAAAGCGACATTGTATGGGACACTCATGCATGCCTACTTCTGGGAATCTTTCTGAGTGTGATGTGTGGACACCAGGACACCATGATCAGGGATTGTGAGGCCAAAGGAGCAATTGCCTTAGTCGGACCCAAAGGGTAGGTGTAAGGGGCCGGGTTCATCCACTATTGCTTGGTCAAACACAGTTACCATCTATGATGAAACACAGCTCTTTCTGGGTTCATTCTGGGCTTGTAACCTGCTGCCCTGAGCAGTGGACCTAGAGCCTGGAGGCTGAGTTGGTAGCCAAAGTGACTGGACAGCGTCCTGCCCCTGAATTCTGAGGGGTGCACAGCTTCCCCCTTTGGCAGTTTTTGGATGATAGTGAGACATGAGATTGAATCGGGAACTCAGGAGAGTGAGAAATGAGAGTCCCTTTGCATATGCATTCTTGCTTAGCCAGAATCTGGGCTAGCTGGCTGGCCCTGACCAGCTAGGTTCTCTGTAAGTAAGTTGCAGGTGAGTCTGGCTACCTTGCCACCCTTTCTCTGAGACTACTATAGGAGAGCTCTGAGCACACACAGACACACACAGACAGACAGACAGACAAACACACACACACACATTACTGTCAGGTCTGGTAGTACCGCATATGATAAAGGCTGGGGCGGTCTGGGGTCTGTGGGCATGAGAGCTGCTGCCTTACAATCTCTACAAACCAGGTTTGAACCTTTCATCAATGAACAGTGTAGGAGGTTTTTGAATTCTGGTCTCTTTCCAACGCATCATTCCTCTTCTAGCCTTCTTTGTCTCTAACTCTCACATGCTCTCACACACTCTGTCTTCACTCATTAATATTTTACTTATATACTTATTTTACTGACAGGCCCAGATATACAAAGAGAGTTACCAGAGCACTGCTGGGCTCTGGCTTGTTGTGTTGGCGATTTCACCTAGGCTACTGGAGCCTCAGTTTGTAAGTCTTTCTGACACAAGCGATATTTGTCTCCTCATTTCCATGCCAGTATCACTCAGAGTTTAATAATAAAGTGATTTTTTTTGCAAAACACTTGGTACATTCTGATTTACAGATCAATATTGACACCATTGTAGTTCTCTTTGGCCCTTGGTCACTTTTCTTCTTTTCAGATGTAAAAACACTGAAGAGGGAGAGGTTTTTGCCCTGAGGCTTGCACTGGGAACTAGCAGCTGCCCTGTGTGTGTTTCCAGACTAGGAAACTTGTGGTGCCTGTCCATGTGGAGAGTCTCCTTGATGAGTTACTTCTCAAGCCTTTTTCGCTCTGTCCCATTGGAGCTGCATATAGCTAATGATTTGGAGATTTTACTCCTTTGGACAATCTTCTCCTGATGCACAGTTTCTCTCCAGGTTTTAGCAATCAATTCTTTGAGTGTCTTATAGAATCCATTGTAGAAAATGACTACATCAGTGTCTCGCACTCTCTCTATATATATATATGTAACATGTAGAGGTCTGAAAATATTTTTTATCTAGAGACCTGCACAAATCTGGATTAGGGTAGTAATGCGGATACACCTGGCCCTTCTGGGCCACAGTCATGTGTGACATCTCTCAGAGCCATTCGTATACCTCTTATCACTCTAAAAATCTCTCTCAGCACAAACTACCACTGCCAAATCATCTACTTCCCTCTTGCTCTTTTTGTCCACCGAGTCCTATCCCAAATCTGTAAATCAAAGAAGTAATAGAAATAGTGTAGTTCCCTGCAGACAGCACAGGCTAAGGGTGGACCAGGGAGATGCAATACTCCAGCCTGCATCTTGGCTGGAGCATCACTAAGACTACTTCCAATTTGGAGAGGCGAGGGAAGTTTTGGAGAGTGGGCTGCCAGTCAAGTGTTGCTTCTCAGAGTGGCTAAATCCTAGATGTCCTAAGTGTTACCTTTCCTCACAAACATAAAATAACAATGCCACTTGTAAGAAGTATGCATGGGCATTGAGGGTTTGTCTTTAGTGCTCTGGCACTGATCAACACAGGGCCAGAATTTCAGTCCTTTTCTGTCTCTGTCATCCTGTCTCTCTGACTGTCTCTACGTGCCTTCTTCACTGGACCCTTACTGGAAGTCAGTGCATGCATCGTGAACTCAGACTTTCTGGTGTTGAAATTTTCCTTTCTTTGCCTTTGGATTATTTATTCTCGTGCGTATGGTGTAGTACATTGGGGAAATGTGGAGACAGCATTCCTGCTGCAGGTTCCAGGCATATTTCCATCTCCAGCTGCAGCTGTCCAGGCCCTCTGTGCTTGACTACCATTCTCCTGGGCCCTGAGCCTGACATTCCGCCTAATTGCAGCCCTCCTCAATTTCCTGCACCGCATCCTTGTCCTTATTCTATGAGAGCCCAGGTCAAGAGAAGTGAAACTCTATCCCCCTGGCACACACATTGTGCTTTCCCTCTATTGGGCCAAATGTAAAGGATCTGTGGTACTGATGGCCACGCCAGTGTCCAGATTTTCCATGCAAAACGGAAGCTTCCAGGGTTCAGAAAGAGGGTTTTTTGATGGCTGTGAAATGTCTTTTCCAAGTGCCTCATGGGGTTTCAAATCCTTTTGAAACCTGAGGTTCTTTCTTGTATCTAGAGACTATTCTCATCTCTAACCAGAAGGGCCGCCTAACTAGGAGCACATCTATCCCGGTGTCTGGAGGTCTGCCAGCCTGCTAGCTCCTGGAGGGATTCCTGAGTATGTCCTCAGGGCCCAAGTGGTAACAGGTGTTTCCAATTGCCTTTATTAGCAGCAGCCAGGCCCTCAGGTGAGGGGTGGGGCTGTGATCTCCACTGGAATCTCCAAATTCAGCCAATGGAGGCATCCATCTTCCTTTTGTCTCTCCATAGCAAGGGCCCAGGGAGTTTGTGCTTCCTGCAAGCAGAGCGACTTTGTATGGGACACTCATGCATGCCTACCTCTGGGAATCTCTCTGAGTGTGATGAGTGGACACCAGTACACCATGATCAGGGATTGTGATTCCACAGCAGCAATTACCTTAGCCGGACCCAAATGGTAGGTTTAAGGGGCCGGGTTCATCCACTATTGTTTGGTCAAACACAGTTCCCATCTATGTTGAGACACAGCTCTTTCTGGGTTCTTTCTGGCCTTGTAATATGCTGTCCACTGAGAAGTGGACTGAGAGCCTGGAGGCTGAGTATGCAGCCAAACGTGACTGGACAGGGTCCTGCCCATGAATTCTGAGGGGTGCCCCAGCTTCCCCAATTGGCAGTGTTTGGATGATAGTGAGGCATGAGATTGAATTGGGAACTCAGGAGAGTGAGACATGAGAGTCCCTTTGCATATGCATTCTTCTTTAGCCATAATCTGGGCTAGCTGGCTTGCCCTAACCACCTAGGTTCTCTGTACATAAGTTGAAGGTGAGGCTGGCTCCCTTGCCATCCTTGCTCTGAGACTACAATAGGTGAGTTCTGAGCACACACAGTCACAAACACACAGACAGACAGACAGACAGACACACACACACACACACATTACTGTCAGGTCTGGTAGTACAGCATATGGTGAAATCTGGGGCTGTCTGGGGTCTGTGGGCATGAGAGCTGCTGCCTTACAATCTCTACAAGCCTGGTTTGAACCTGTCATCAATGAACACAGTGTAGGAGGTTTTTGATTCTCGTCTCTTTCCAATTAATCTATTTCTCTTCTCGCCTTCTCTGTCTCTAATTCTCACATGCTCTCACACACTCTTTCTTCACTCATTAATATTTTACTTATATACTTATTTTACTGACAGGCCCAGATATACAAAGAGAGTTACCAGAGCACTGCTGAGCTCTGGCTTGTTGTGTTGACGATTTCACCTAGACTACTAGATCCTCAGTTTGTAATTCTTTCTGACACAAGCCATATTCTGTCTCCTAATTTCCATGCCAGTATCACTCAGAGTTTATAATAAAGTGATTTTTTTCAAAACACTTGGTACATTCTGATTTACAGCTCAATATTGACACCATTTTAACTGTCTTTCTCCCTTGGTCACTTTTCTATTTCTCTGATGTAAAAACACTGTAGAGGGAGAGGTTTTTGCCCTCAGGCTTGCACTGGGAACTACCAGATGCACTGTGTCTGTTGCCAGACTAGGAAACATGAGTTGCCTGTCCATGTGGAGAGTCTCCTTGTTGAGTTCTTTCTCAAGCCTTTTTGGCTATGTCCCATTGGAGCTGCTTATAGCTAATGATTTTGAGATTCTAATCCTTTGGACAATTCTTTTCCTGATGCAAAGTTTCTCTCCAGGTTTTAGCATTCAACTGTCTGAATGTCATATTGAATCCATTGTAGAAAATGACTACATCATTGTCTCTCTCTCTCTCTCTCTCTCTCTCTATATATATATATATATATATATACACACACACACACACACACACACATATATATATATATATATATATATATATATATATATATATATATATATATGTAACATGTAGAGTTCTGAAAATATTTTTAGCTAGAGACCTGCACAGCTCTGGATTAGGGTAGTAAAGTGAATACACCTGGCCCTTCTGAGCCACAGTCATGAGAGACATCTCACAGAGCCATATCGTTTATCACTCTACAAATCTCTCTCAGCACAAACTACCTCTGCCAAATCATCTACTTCCTCTTGCTCATTTTGACCACCGATTCCTATCCCAAAACTGTAAATCAAAGAAGAAATAGACATAGTGCAGTACCCTGCACACAAGTCAGGCTGAGGTTGGACCAGGAAGATGGAATACGCCAGCCTGCATCTTGGCTAGAGCATCACTAAGACTACTTCCAATTTGGAGACGCGGGGACAGTTTTTGAGAGTGGGCTTCAGCCAAGTGTTGCTTCTCAGAGTGGCTAAGACCTAGATGTTCTAAGTGTTACCTTTCCTCAAAAACATAAAATAGCAATGCCACTTGTAAGAAGTATGCATGGGCATGGCTGGTTTGTCTTCAGTGCTCTGGCACTGATTAACACAAGGCCAGAATTTCAGTCCTTTTTTGTCTCTGTCATTCTGTCTCTCTGACTGTCTCTATGTGCCTTCTTCCCTGGGCTCTAACTGGAAGTCAGTGCATGCATCGTGAACTCAGTCATCCTGGTGTTGAAATTTTCGTTTCTTTGTCCTTTGCATTATTTAGTCTCATGCACATGGTGTATTACAGAGGGGAACTGTGGAGACAGTGTTGCTGCTGCAGGTTCCAGGCATATGTCCATTTGGAGCTGCAGCTGTCCAGGCCCTCTGTGCTAGACTTCCACTCTCCAAGGCCTTGAGGCTGACACTCAGCCTAAATGAAGCCCTCCTCACCTTCCTGCACAGCGTCCTTGTCCTTATTTCATGAGAGCCCAGGTGAAGAGAAGTGAAACTCTATCCCCCTGGCAAACACATCGTGCTTTCCCTCTATTAAGCCAAATGTAAAGTATCTGTGGTACTGATGGACACACCAGTGTCCAGACTTTCCACGCAAAACAGAAGCTTCCAGGGTTCAGAAAGAGGGTGTTTTTATGGCTGTGAAATGTGTTTCCCAAGTGCCTCATGGGGTTTCAAATCCTTTTGCAACCTGAAGTTCTTTCTTGTATCTAGGGAATATTTTCACCTCTGGCCAGAATGGCTGCCCAACTCACAGCACAGCTATCCCAGTGTCAGGAGGTCTGCCAGCCTGCTAGCTCATGGAAGGATTCCTTAGTATGTCCTTAGGGCCCATGTGGTAACAGGTGTTTCCAATTGCCTTTATTAGCAGCAGCCAGGCCCTCAGGTGAGGTGCGGGGCTGTGATCTCCACTGGAAACTCTGAATTCAGCCAATGGAGGCATCCATCATTCTTTTGTCGGTCCATAGCAAGGGCCTGGGGAGTTTGTGCTTCCTGCAAGCAGAGCGACTTTGTATGGGACACTCATGCATGCCTACTTCTGGGAATCTCTCTGAGTGTGATGAGTGGACACCAGTACACCATGATCAGGAATTGTGAGGCCACAGGAGCAATTGCCTTAGCCGGACCCAAAGGGTAGGTGTAAGGGACCGGTTCATTCACTATTGTTTGGTCGAACACAGTTCCCATCTATGTGGAAACACAGCTATTTCTGGGTACTTTCTGTGCTTGTAATCTGCTGCCATGAGCAGTGGACTGAGAGCCTGGAGGCTGAGTATGCAGACAAAAATGACTGGACAGGGTCCTTCCCCAGAATTCTGAGGGTTGCCCCAGCTTCCCCCGTTGGCAGTGTTTGGATGATCAATAGTGAGGCATGGGATTGAATAGGGAACTCAGGAGATTTAGACATGAGAGTCCCTTTGCATATGCATTCTTGCTTAGCCAGAATCTGGGCTAGCTGGCTTGCCTTGACCAGCTAGGTTCTCTGTACATAAGTTGCAGGTGAGGCTGGCTACCTTGCCACCCATTCTCTGAGACTACTACAGGTGAGCTCTGAGCACACACAGACACACACAGTCAGACAGACAGACAGACACACACACACATTACTGTCAGGTCTGGTAGTACAGCATATGATGAAGACTGGGGATGTCTCGGGTCTGTGGGCATGAGAGCTGCTGCCTTACAATCTCTACAAGCCAGGTTTGATCCTGTCATCAATGAACACAGTATAGGAGGTTTTTGAATTCTGAGACACTGAAGAGGGAGAGGTTTTTGCCCTGAGGCTTGCACTGGGAATTAGCAGCTGCCGTGTGTGTGTTGCCAGACTAGGAAACTTGTGGTTCCTGTCCATGTAGAGAGTCTCCTGTATGAGTTCCTTCTTGAGCATTTTTTGATCGGTACCGATGGAGCTGCATATAGCTAATGATTTGGAGATTTTACTCCTTTGGACAATTCTTTTCCTAATGCACAGTTTCTCTCCAGGATTTAGCAATCAATTGTCTGAATGTCATATTGAATCCATTGTAGAAAATGACTACATCAGTCTCTCTCTCTCTCTCTCTCTATATATATATATATATATATATAACATGTATAGGTCTGAAAATATTTTTTAGCTAGAGACCTGCACAGCTCTGGATTAGGGTAGAAAAGTGGATATACCTGGCCCTTCTGAGCCACAGTCATGAGAGACATCTCACAGAGCCATTCATATACCTCTTATCACTCTAGAAATCTATCTCAGCACAAATTACAGCTGCCAAATCATCTACTTCCCTCTTGCTCTTTTCGTCCACCGAGTCCTATCCCAAAACTATAAATCAAAGAAGAAATAGACATAGTGCAGTTCCCTGCACACAGGACAGGCTGAGTCTGGAACAGGGAGATGAGATACTCCAGCCTGCATCTTGGCTGGAGCATAACTAAGGTTACTTCCAATTTGGAGAGGCGAGGGCAGTTTTGGAGAGTGGATTGCAGCCGTGTTGTTTCTCAGAGTGGGCTAAGACCTAGATGTTCTAAGTGTAACCTTTCCTCACAAGCGTAAAATAACAATGCCACTTGTAAGAAGTATGCATGGGCATGGAGGGTTTGTCTTCAGTGCTCTGGCACTGATCAAAAGTGGGCCAGAATTTCAGTCCATTTCTGTCTCTGTCATTCTGTCTCTCTGACTGTCTCTACGTGCCTTCCTCACTGGGCCCTTACTGGAAGTCAGTGCATGCATTGAAGACTCAGTCTTCCTGGAGTTGAAATTTTCCATTCTTTGCCATTTTGGATTATTTAGTCTCATGGATATGGCATAGTACAGAGAGGAACTGAGAAGAAAGCGATCCTGCTGCAGGTAACAGGCATATGTCCATCTCCAGCTGCAGCTGTCCAGGCCCTCTGTGCTTGACTCCCATTCTCCAGGGGCCTGAGGCTGACACTCAGCCTAAATATAGCCCTCCTTAATTGCCTGCACCACACTTGTCCTTATTCCATGAGAGCCCAGGTCAAGAGAAGTGAAACTCTATCCACCTGGCACACACATTGTACTTTCCGTCTATTGGGTCGAATGTAAAGGATCTATGGTACTGTTGGCCACACCAGTGTACATATTTTCCACGCAAAACAGAAGCTTTTAGGGTTCAGAAAGAGGGTGTTTTGATGGCTGTGAAATGTCTTTTCCAAGTGCCTCCTAGGGTTTCAAAACCTTTTGAAACCTGAAGTTCTTTCTTGTATCTAGGGAATATTCTCACCTCTGGCCAGAAGGCCTTCCCAACTAGGAGCACACCTATCCCGGGGTCAGTAGGTCTGCCAGCCTGCTAGCTCCTGGAGGGATTCCTGAGTATGTCCTCAGGGCCCAAGTGGTAACAACTGTTTCCAATTGCCTTTATTAGCAGCATCCAGGCCCTCAGATGAGGGGCGGGACTGTTATCTCCACTGGAAACCCTAATTCAGCCAATGGAGGCATCCATCTTCTTTTTGTCTCTCCATAGCAAGGGTCCGTGGAGTTTGTGCTTCCTGTAAGCAGAGGGACTTTGTATGGGACACTCATGCATGCCTACTTCTGGGAATCTATCTGAGTGTGATGAGTGGACACCAGTACACCATGATCAGGGATTGTGAGGCCACAGGAGCAATTGCCTTACCCGGACCCAAAGGGTAGGTGTAAGGGACCAGGTTCATTCACTATTGTTTGGTCGAACACAGTTCCCATCTATGTTGAAACACAGCTATTTCTGGGTACTTTCTGTGCTTGTAATCTGCTGCCATGAGCAGTGGACTGAGAGCCTGGAGGCTGAGTAGGCAGCCAAACATGACTGGACAGGCTCATGCCCCTGAATTCTGAGGGTTGCCCCAGCTTCCCACATTGACAGTGTTTGATTGATTGTGAAGCATGGGATTGAATGGGGAACTCAGGAGAGCGAGACATGAGGGCCCCTTTGCATATGCATTCTTGCTTAGCCAGAGTCTGGGCTAGCTGGCTTGCTGTGACCAGCTAGGTTCTCTGTGCATAAGTTGCAGGTGAGGCTGGCTACCTTGACACCCATGCTCTGAGACTACTATAGGTGAGCCCAGAGCACACACAGACACACACAGATAGACAGACAGACACACAGACACACACATTACTGTCAGGTTTAGTATTACAGCATATGGTGAAGGCTGTGGCGGTCTGGGGTCTGTGGGCATGAGAGCTACTGCCTTACAATCTAAAAGCCAGCTTTGAACCTGTCATCAATGAACACAGTATAGGAGGTTTTTGAATTTGGTCTCTTTCCAAATCATGTATTTATCTTCTCACCTTCTCTAACTCTCACATGCTCTCATACACTCTGTATTCACTCATTTATATTTTACTTATATACTTATTTTACTGACAGGCCCAGATATACAAAGAGAGTTACCAGAGCACTGCTGAGCTCTGGTTTGTTGTGTTGGCGATTTCATCTAGGCTACTGGAGCATTAGTTTGTAAGTCTTTCTGACACAATCCATATGCTGTCTCCTCATTTCCATGCCAGTATCACACAGAGTTTATAATAAAGAGATACATATATATATATAAACAGATATATTTATATATCTGTCATTTTTTGAATTGTCGACCTATGTATTTGACCTTAATTTAGAATTACCACATTTATAACAGCCTAGTTTTTCAGAAATAATTGGCCATATAGGCCAATTATTCAGGATTCAATACAATTATAAATAATAGAACCTTCCAGTAGCATTTCTAATCCTGTTTCTATCAGCATCCTTATTGTAATTATCATAGCCCAGAACTTCCCTCCTTTTTCTAGTGTAACCTTCAATAAGTATGTGTTTGTTTTCTTTTTCCGGAAATCTTAATTTCCTTGGACCCTGAAGTGTTAGGGAATTTTTGAAGCAGCCCTCTGTTTCTCAGCAGATGGTTTCTATATTTCTGCTGTAATCAGGTCTTCTTGTGGTTTTTGTTTTCATTATTTTTTTTATTTTTTCAAGTCCTCCTAAATCATCTGCATTTATTTGCATATTTAGTTATTTAGTCAGTTATCACATGAGGGTCATTTCTTCTGCTTGATATATTTTCTCTTATAATTGAAGCGAATTTTGATGCACAATACATTTCCTGGTGCAAATACTACACGCATATGGTGAAGGCTGAGGCTGTCTGGGGTCTGTGGGCATTAGAGCTGCTGCCTTACAATCTCTACAACCCAGGTTTGAACCTGTCATGAATGAACACAGTTTAGGGGTTTTTGACTTCTGGTCAATTTCCAACTCCTCTATTTCTTTTCTCACCTTCCCTGTCTCTGACTCTCACAGGCTCTCACTCATTCTGTCTGCACTCAGTAATATTTTAATTATATCCTTATTTTATTGTCTGACCCAGATATACAAAGAGAGTTGCCATAGCACTGCTGAGCTCTGGCTTGTTTTGTTGGTGATTTTACCTAGGCTACTGGAGACTCAGCTTTGTAAGTCTGTCTGACACAAGCCATATTCTGTCTCCTCATATCCATGGCAGTATCTCTCAGACTTTATAATAAAGATATACATCCATATACATATATAAATATACATATATATCTGTCATTTTTAGAATTGTCAACCTATGACCTATGGTCTTCCTGTGGTTTTTATCATTTTTTATGTTTTCAAATCCTAATAGATCATCCCCATATATTTGCATATTTATTTATATATTTATTCCAATATCACATGAGGTGTCATTTCTTCTGCCTGATAGATTTTCTATTATAATTGAAGGGAACTTTGGACACACAATACATTTCCTTTTGCAGATACTACACCCTACTACAACTACTACTGCACTGTTTTTGACAGTGACATCCAATGCACAATGGATTAGTATTGCATGGCTCTAAAGGATGTTCCCTATTTAACGTACATAGTTTTTACCTCACAAATATTTATTATGTTCTTTCATGGGGGATGAATGGTTTACAGTCAACAGTTACATGTAATAGTGGCTACAGGGGTAATTTTTACCACTTACCCTGTATTTCTGTACATCATTTGTAACTTTCCTATTGAGGAGAAGGAAACAGTCATAAATTGAGAGAGCAGGGCCAAAGTAGGAAGAGAGACAGAGAGACAGCTGAACCTCTGATTTGCCACTAGCCCAGCTTTTCCCTAATTGTGTAATTGGTGACCAAGGGCTCAAAATGGGGTCTTGGGCTTCCACATAGTTCTCTGGAATTCTTGCTTAGCCAGAACTTGGCTAGCTGGCTTGCCCTGACCAGATAGGTTCTCTGTACATAAGTTGCAGGTGAGGCTGGCTACCTTGACACCCATGCTCTGAGACTACTACAGGTGAGCTCTGAGCACACACAGACGCACACAGACAGACACACACACACACATTACTGCCAGGTCTGGTAATACAGCATATGGTGAAGACTGGGGCTGTCTGGGGTCTGTAGGCATGAGAGCTGCTGCCTTACAATCTCAACAAGATGGGTTTGAACCTGTCATCAACGAACAAAGTGTAGGAGGTTTTTAAATTCTGGTCTCTTTCCAACTCATCTATTTCTCTTTTCACCTTCTCTAACTCTCACATTCTCTGGCTTTCTGGGGGCGTGTCCCTGGGACAACAGGCCAATAAGAGTCGAGCTGATGTGGCTGGTGGGCGGGCCTTCCAGAGGCTGCCCAATGAGCATGATCCAAGACCACGTTGGCAGTGCTCAAGGCCAATCACTGACTCCTGAGCGTGTTCAAGCACATCGGCCAATGAGATTTCTGGCAGGATTTCTGGGCGTGGCCTAGGCCTCTGGCCTATCAGAGCATGGCTGGCGCCTTGTGGGCGGGCCTTTGGAAGGAAGCCCCAATATGGGAGCTCAGAGCAGGCCTTAAAAGGCTGGGCTTCCAGGAAGTGCGAAGCAGGGTTCAGCCCATGGCCCTGCCTTGCAAAAGTTGTCCAATGTGCATGTGTATAACTCCATTTGTGCCTGTGCCTCTGTGGATGTGTGCATGTGTGTGACTGTGAGAGTGTGTGTTTGCGTGTGTTTCTGTGTGTGTATGTGTGTGTGTGAGGGAGGGAGTGACAGAGAGAACAACAGAATCACTGTGGCACAGGTGATTTTGTGCAAAACACTTGGCACATTCAGATTTACAGCTCAATATTGACACCATTGTAGCTCTCCTTGGCCCTTGGTCACTTTTCTTCTTTTCAGATGTAAAGACACTGAAGAGGGAGAGGTTTTTGCCCTGAGGCTTGCACTGGGAACTAGGAGCTGCCCTGTGTGTGTTGCCAAACTAGGAAACTTGTGGTGCATGTCCGTGTGGAGAGTCTCCTGCATGAGTTCCTTCACGAGCCTTTTTAGCTAGTTCCCGTTGGATCTGCATATAGCGAATGATTTAGAGATTTTACTCCTTTGGACAATTTTTTTCCTGATGCACAGTTTCTCTCCAGGTTTTAGCAATCAATTGTCTGAATGCCATATCCCATCCATTGTAGAAAATGACTACATCAGTGTCTTGCTGTCTCTCTCTCTCTCTCTCTCTCTCTATATATATATATATATATATATATATATATATATATATATACATATATCATGTAGAGGTCGAAAATATATATTTAAGCTAGAGACCTGCACAGCTCTGGATTAGGGTAGTAATGCGAATACACCTGGCCCTTCTGAGCCAGAGTCATGAGAGACTTCTCACAGAGCCATTCGTTTACCTCTTGTCACTCTACAAATCTCTCTCAGCACAAACTACAGCTGCCAAATCATCTACTTCTCTCTTGCTCTTTTTGTCCACCGAGTCCTATCCCAAAACTGTAAATCAAATAAGAAATAGACATAGTTCAGTACCCTGCACACAGGACAGGGTGAGGCTGGAACGGGGAGATGAAATACACCAGCCTGCATTTGGCTGGAGCATCACTAAAAGTACTTCCAATTTGGAGAGGCAAGGGCAGTTTTTGAGAGTGGGCATAGGCCAAGTGTTGCTTCTCAGAGTGGGCTAAGACCTAGATGTTCTAAGTGTAACCTTTCCTCACAAACATAAAATCACAATGCCACTTGGAAAAGTATGCATGGGAATGGAGGGTTTGTCTTCAGTGCTCTGGCACTGATCAACACAGTGCCAGAATTTCAGTCCCTTTCAATCACTGTCATTCTGTCTCTCTGACTGTCTCTATGTGCCTTCTTCCCTGGACCCTTCGTGGAAGTCAGTGCATGCATCGTGAACTCGGTCTTCCTGGTGTTGAAATTTTCCTTTCTTTGCCCTTTGGATTACTTAGTCTCGTGCATATGGCGTAGTACAGAGGAGTACTTAGGAGACAGCATTCCTGCTGCAGGTAATAGGCATATGTCCAACTCCAGCTGCAGCTGTCCAGGCCCTCTGTGCTTGACTCCCACTCTCCAGGGTCCTGTGGCTGACACTCAGCCTAAATGCAGCCCTCCTCCATTTCCTGCACCAAATCCTTGTCCTTATAACATGAGAGCCCAGGTCAAGAGAAGTGAAACTCTACCACCCCGGCACACACATTGTGCTTTCCCTCTATTGGGCCAAATGTAAAGGATCTGTGGTACTGATGGACACACCAGTGTCCAGATTTTCCATGCAAAATGGAAGATCCAGGGTTCAGAAATAGGGTGTCTTGATGGCTGTGAAAATCTTTTCCAAGTGCCTCCTGGGGTTTCAAATCCTTTTGAAACCTGAAGTTCGTTCTTATATCTAGGGAATATTCTCACCTCTGGCCCGAAGGTCCTCCCAACTAGGAGCACAGCTATCCTGGGTCAGGAGGTCTGCCAGTCTGCTAGCTCCTGGAGGGATTCCTGAGTATGTCCTCAGGCCCCAAGTGGTAAGAGGTGTTTCCAATTGCCTTTATTAGCAGCAGCCAGGCGCTCAGGTGAGGGCGGGGCTGTGATCTCCACTGGAAGCTCCTAATTCAGCCAATGGAGGCTTCCATCTTCCTATTGTCTCTCCATAGCAAGGGCCCTGGGAGTTTGTGCTTCCTGCAAGCAAAGCGACTTTGTATGGGACACTCATGCATGCCTACATCTGGGAATCTCCCTGAGTTTTATGTGTGGACACCAGGACACCATGATCAGGGATTGTGGGGCCACAGGAGCAATTGCCTTAGCCGGACCCAAAGGGTAGGTGTAAGGGGCCAGGTTCATCCACTATTGTATGGTCAAACACAGTTCCCATCTATGTTGAAACACAGCTCTTTCTGGGTTCATTCTGGGCTTGTAATCTGCTGCCCTGATCAGTGGACTGAGAGTCTGGAGGCTGAGTAGGCAGCCAAACGTGACTGGACAGGCTCCTGCCCCTGAATTCTGAGGGGTGCCCCAGCTTACCCCGTTGACAGCTTTTGGATGATAGTGAGGCATGAGATTGAATAGGGAACTCAGGAGAGGGAGACATGAGAGTCCCTTTGCATGTGCCTTCTTGCTTAGCCAGAATCTGGGCTGGCTGGCTTGCCCTGACCAGCTAGGTTCTCTGTACATAAGTTGCAGGTGAGTCTGGCTACCTTCCCACCCATGCTCTGAGACTACTATAGGTGAGCTCTGAGCACACACAGACACAGACAGACAGACAGACAGACAGACAGACACACACACACACACACACACATTAATGTCAGGCCTGGTAGTACAGCATATGGTGAAGGCTGGGGCTGTCTGGGGTCTGTGGGCATGAGAGCTGCTGCCTTACAATCTCTACAAGCCAGCTTTGAACTTGTCATCAATGAACACAGTGTAGGCGGTTTTTGAATTCTGGTGTCTTTTCAACTCATCCATTTCTCTTCTCACCTTCTCTGTCTCTAACTCTCACATGCTCTCACGCACTCTGTCTTCAATCATTAATATTTTACTTATATACTTATTTTACTGACTTCTGGATGAAGTCTACCATGGCACCCCCGGACCGCCTTCGTTGTGGAGCCAGTGGGTCGACCAGCAGTCCCTTGGGACTTGGTCGCTGCCTGAGTGGCTCACGGGTCGACTGGGCGTCTGGATGAAGTCCGCTGTGGCACACACGCACCCCGGACCCCGGACCCCGGACAGCCTTCGTTGTGGAGCTGGTGGGTCGACCAGCAATCCCTTGGGACTTGGTCGCTGGCGGAGTGGCTCGAGGCTCGACCGGGCGTCTGGATGAAGTATGCCTTGGCACCCCTGGACCCCAGATCCTGAATCTCAGACTGCCTTCGTTGTGGAGCCAGCGGGTCGACCAGAACTCCCTTGGGACTTAATCTCTGGATGAAGTTCGCCATGGCATCTCAGGATCCCAGGACCCCACCACCCCGCCACCCCGCTGTTTCCTGGACTGCCGCCTTGTGGAGCCAGCGGGTCGACCAGCACTCCCCTGGGACTTAGTCTCTGGCAGAAGAATTTGCGAGTTGGAATGGACATCTGAATGATGTTGCATTCTGGCTCCTTGAATCACTGCAGGCTTCCTGGCCATGGTTGTGGAGCCTCAGGAATGAGGGTCTCTTAGCATAACCATTATCCTCTCTACCCCTGCTAGGCAACACTTTGTATCTTTCTGGCCAGAAATTTGCATTGTAAATGAGTGGGTGGGTTGGGGTGGAGTGGAGTGGAGTGAAGTAAAGGGTGAAGGGTGGTGGTGAGCAGAGTGTTGGGGATTCCTCAGAGAAAGGGTACCTGGTAGGTAGCCACAGCCCCCAATTTCCTTTCCCTCACCCCCCGCCATTTTTTATTCACTGGATTTATATATCTATATGGAGAAGAAAAGAAATGTCTATATATAATATGTATCATGTCTGTCCAAGACCACACACACATTCCTTTAGAAAATAAAACTGGGGGAGTAGAACAACACACATTGCTGCTTGCTTGCTTGCTTGATGAATGTATGAATGAATAAAGCTGGGGGTTGTGTGTCACAAAGCCTTATTTCTGCTGTTGTTCATCTCAAGAGCTACTGAGGAACAGGATTCCCTGTCTTGCATGTACAGGTTTTGTGAAGGCACCAGGGACTGACTGAAGTTGTAACCTCAGAGGAGTCCAATACATGAAAGTCTTTTGCATAATCTTGGTATCACCAGGGTCCCTTTCTCTCCTGTCTGATTCTATTTTAGTATATTCATTGTCTATTACATGCCTGAGAGAGCTTAACAGATTGTGTGTGTGTGTGTGTGTTGGGGGGGTGGGGCGTCAGGGGAGAAGAGAAGGCTGTGCATCTCTCTCTCTCTCTCTCTCAAGATAAACAAATTATCTTTTAAAATATTTTATTTATTTACTTATTTATTCCCTTTTGTTGTCTTTGGTTTATTTTCGTCGCCTTTGTTGGATGGGGCAGAGAGGAGGGGAGGACAGAGAGAAAGATAGACATCAGCAGACAGACCTGCTTCACAGCTGCTTGCTTGTGAAGCAACTAACTCCTCTGCAGGTGGGGAGCCAGGTGCTTGAACCTGGATCCTCACACTGGTGGCCCTTGCCCTTTGTGCCACATGCACGCTTGACCTGCTGTGCTCACGTCCAACTGACTCCCTTATTTATTTATTTATTTATTTATTTATTTATTTATGAGAATGACAGGAGGAGACAGAAAGAACCAGACATCACCCCGGTACATATGTTACCTGGGAGTTGAACTCGGGGGCCTCATGCTTGAGAGTTCAGTGCTCTATCCATCACGCCACCTCCCGGATCACTAAATTATCTTTATGTCTTGGATAGAGATAGCCAGAAATTGAGAGGGAAGGGGTGGGGGGAGTGGGGGAGAGAAAGAGAGACACCTGCAGCCCTGCTTCACTACTTGTGAAAGAAGAGGAAAGAATACAGAAAGCAGGGTGTGTCCTTCTCCTCCTTCTCATTCTCCTCCTTCTCCTTCTCCTTCTCCTTCTCCTTCTCCTCCCAACAGCACTGCTCAACTGTGGCTTATGGTGGTGTGGGGGCTGGAACCTGGGACCTTGGAGTCTCAGTGCTTGAGTCTGTTTGCTTAAACATTATGCTCTTTCACTCACCCTTTCTTTGCTTGCTTTCTTGCTTGCTTTCTCTTTTAATTTTTCCTTCTCCTCCCTCTACAAACACCCACCCCCCACTAAATTTCATGCTGGACTACTTTGGCCTCAGGAAAACAGTTCGAGCTACCTCAACTTGAAAACAACAACAAAACAAACAAACAAAAAGAACCCAAAAAACAAAAAAAAGAAAGAAAAGAAAAAAGAAAGCACATTTCTTTCCCCCCTCCCCCCTCTCTCTGCAGCTTGGAACCAACAACAACAACAGTTGAGTGTTGAGGGAAGATAAAAAAGACCATCCCGCCCCAAAGCTGGGACTATCTGCATCTGAATGAAGCCTTTGAAAGGATGGTCCACACTGGTGAGATCCAGTTCATTCATTCATCCGTTCATTCATTCATTCATTCTCCTTACAAAAATACTATCTGTTTCTAGAAAGAACACACCTCCTGCTCTCCATCTACTCAACTTGTGGTCAGTGGTCATTTCCCCATGAAAAATAAAATAAATGAATAAAAGAAATTTCTTCCGCAGGGGAGGGGGAACCGGAGGCTACAGATACAGGTGGAGGCAGAGGCGGAGGAGGCGGAGCCATGAACAAGCTCTTTGCTTCCAGCATTGAAATACTAATGAGAGAAAGATGTCAGTCTGTCATCTATGGCAAGGAAGTAACAGACTCTGGGGTGGGGGTCGGGGTCGGGTGGGGGTCCGGGTCGGGGGGAGGGTGCGGGGGAGTGTTCAGCTCTTGGGACATGATGGGAGAGGAGAACCTAGAGGGGGTTGAAGAGTTATGTGGAAAGATGAGACATGTTGTGCATGTACAAACTGTTGTATTTTTCTGTCCATTGTAAACCATTAACACCCCCAAGGAAGGAAGGAAGGGAGGAAGGAAGGAAACAGAGAAAGAGAGAGAGAGAGAGAGAGAGAGAGAGAGAAAGGTCTCCTGTAAGCCTGCTGCATACCACCATGCCTTTTCTGGCTAGAGGCCCCAGATGTCCCAAGGCAAAGCACACCACTGTCAAACCAGAAAAGACCAGTGTTCCCATCTGCCTATTTCAGTGCCTCCATTCCTATGATTGAAATGAAATATTTATATATATATATATATATATATATATATATATATATATATATATATTATATCTATTTATCTTTCTCCTCCTTCTCCTTCTCCTTCTCCTCCTTCTCCTTCTTATCCCTCCAGGGTTATTGCTGGGCTCAGTGCCTGCACCATGAATCCACCGCTCCTGGGGTCCATTTTTCCCCCTTTTGTTGCCCTTGTTTATCCACCTTCTTGCCCCCCACCCCAGCACTGTTCAACTCTCCTTTATGTTGGGGGGGTGGAGAATCAAACCTGGTACTTGGGAGACTCAGGCATGAGAGTCTCTGTGATAAACCTATTCCTTTGTTAATGGTGAAAAGTGTGGAAGACAGTCATATACACAACTCTCTCCTCTCTCTCTCTCTCTCTCTCTCTCACACACACACACACACACACTTTTTTGTTCTAAGTCCTATCTCTAATAAAATACTTTGGGGGGGGGAAAGGGCAGGAGGGAGGGAGAGAGAGAGAGATGGATGAGAGTAACCCGGAAAAATGCCATTTCTTTGCATGTGATCAGAAAAGGTTCAGAATAAAACATCATTTTACATTTAAAATGAGAACATCTAAGAGTGTAGAGACAGCAACAAAGATGAAAATAGGTGGAACTCCACAGATGTTGGTGCGTGTGTGCACCTGTGTGTGTGTGTGCATGTGTGTATAAAGGCCATTTACACATTGACATCCCCCCACACAGGCATACACACACAGAAAAGGTGGAGGGATTAGGCCTCTTCTTTCTTTTCTAAGAATTCACCCCTCTCCCCTTTGGGAGGGGTATATAGTTTCCTAAATACACCTACCCAGAGCCTGGAAAAAATTGATTTTTGAGTAATTAATTAATTGACTGCCTCACTTTAGTTCATTGACTGGGCCACCCCCTTCCTCCTCCTCCTCCTCCTCCTCTACCACCACCACTACCATCCCTTTTTAAATTATTTATTTTCTCACTCTCTCCCTTCTTGCTTCAGTCCCCTCACCACGTGACACATGCCCTCTGATGGAGGCATCACTAAAACTATCCATTTACATGGTGATAGGGTTCAGGACACAAAGGTTTGTCACTTTATTTTCATTTAATTTTATTTTATTTAAGATTGTACTTATTTCTGAAGCAGAAAGATACGACGGGAGACAGAGAAAGAGCCAGACATCACTCTGGTACTGTGCTGCCAGGGGTGGAACTCAGGACCTCCTCGTCCTTGAAGGTCCAATACTTTATTTATCCACCGCACAACCTTCTGGACCACCACAATGTAACTTTTCATTTCATAGGAAGAAATCTAAGAAACCACAGTGAGAACCACTGAGGATGAAAAGAGATGGAACTGGGAGTTGGGCTGTAGCGCAGTGGGTTAAGCGCAGGTGGCGCAAAGCACAAGGACCAGCATAAGGATCCCGGTTCGAACCCTGGCTCCCCACCTGCAGGGGAGTCGCTTCACAGGCTGTGAAGCAGGTCTGCAGGTGTCTATTTTTCTCTCCTCCACTCTGTCTTCCCCTCCTCTCTCCATTTCTCTCTGTCCTATCCAACAATGACAACAACAATAATAACTACAACAATAAAACAACAAGGGCAACAAAAGGGAATAAATAAATAAAATAAATATTAAAAAAAAGAAAAGAGATGGAACTCCAAAGGCAGTGGTGTGTTGTTTTCATGTCTTTCTCACACCCTGTACTCTGTCTCTGTCTCTCTCTGTCTCTCTGTCTCTGTCTCTGTCTCTCTCTCTGGAAAGAATGGAGGGACTGGGGAGGCCCTGGGTGGTAGTGCAGAGGGTTAAGTACACATGGCAGGGAGCAGACCTGCAGACCTGCTTCACAGCTTCTTCGAGCCACCCCCCACCCCCACCGCCATGCGAGAGGCTCTCGACCTGGGATGCCCACCCTAGTCCTTGCACTTTGTACCATGTGCTCCCAAACTGCGGAGCTACAGTCAAGCCACCTCCCAACCCCCCACCCCAAGGTGTCTATCTTTCTCTCCCCCTCTGTGTCTTCTCCTCCTCTCCGGATTTCTCTCTGTCCTATCCGACAACAATGACAGCAATAATAACAACGGTAATGATGAACAACCAGGGCCATACAAAGTGGGGGGGCGGGGATGGCCTCTAGGAGCAGTGGATTCGTACTGTAGGCACGGAACCACAGACATAAACCAGGGTGGGTGACGGGGGGGGGAGAGGAATGACGCTTAGGTCTACTTTTCCTTTCCTAGAACACTCCCCCTGCACTGCTGTTGCTGTTGCTGTTGCTGTTGCTGTTGTTGCCATTATAGGAGGGTGTTCACCGCCTGTGAAGGGACTCCCCTGAAGGGGGGGATCTGGGGGCTCGAACCGGGATCCTTCCTCTCGTCCTTCAGCTTTGCATCAAGCACGCTTAACCTGCTGCGCTATTGCCGGACTCCCACTAATGTTATGTTTTAATTTTTACCAGAGCACTGCTCAGCTCTTGTTTTCTTTACTTTTCTCTTTCTTCTTTTTTTTTTCTTCTTTTTTTGCCTGTTTGTTTGTATTATGGCTGGTACTCAGTGCCTGCTTGCACTACAAATCCACTGCTCCTGGAGGTTGTTTTTGCCATTTTTTGCCCTTGTTGTTACCGTTTTTGTTGTTGTTGTTAATGTTATTCTTGTCAATGCTGTCTCAGCTCTTGTTGTTTTATGGAAAAAACAAGACCCTGATGGGGGGGAGAAGGAAAGGGGGGATGGGGGGGCTTGGTTTATACAAAAGAAGTTGTATAACCTTTGGTTATACAAAAGACCTTCACTTTTTCCCCTGAGGCCTCAAAGTGCCAGCCAGATTCATTCCACAACAGGCCACAAACCATAGTTGAGTAGTGCTCTGGTTGGTCTCTGTGTGTAGATTTCTCTCTCTCTCTCTCTCTCTCTCTCTCTCTCTCAATCTCTCTCTGTCACCAGATGGTGGTTGGGGGGGACATGGTGTCGAGTGATTGAACCTGAGACTTTTGAAACCTCAGGAATGAGAGTCTCTTTCTATAACCATTATGCTATTTATCCCCACCATGGCCCTTTAGATTTCTCCTTTCTCTGTGGTGCCACACCCAGTTAAGCAATCATGTTACAATGCAGTATGACTGGACTTCAAGACACTGGTGCCCACCTGCCGGGGGAAATCTTTACAAGTGGTGCAGAAGTGATACAGGTGTATCTCTCTGTGTCTCAAACTCTCTATCCCTCCCTTCCCTCTCAATTCCTGTCTATTTATTCAAGTAAATAATCAAGAAAATGGAAAGTCAAAAAAGAAAAAGGAAAATGAAATATTCCACTACTTCAAAGGGGCTACTGAGGACAATGCTTTCCTTGTTAAGATCCTCACAGCATACCATATGCAGAAAGGCAAAGACGCCATGTACTTTTTAACCCAGTTTTTATATTTATTTATTTATTTAGGTGGTTATTCATTTTTGTTATAGATGAATTCATGTTTTCCATTTGACATAGATGAGGGCTCTGACACCAACGGTCTCAAGTACACCTAGATGGTACTATACCTCTACAAAACCAATCCTTTGACCAGTCCATCCATCCAGCTATCCATCCAGCTATCTATCCTTCCATGCATCCATCCATCTATCCATCCATCCACCAGTCAATCAAGCTAAGTACAAAAGGAGATCTCTCCTTGTATAGTTAAGAGAAAAAACGATGCATAGGTAGGTTGCAAAGGGGCCAGTTCGGCTGAATAGGGCAGAGGGGCTGAACCAGGGAATGTGTTGGGGGGTGTGGGTGTGGGTGGGTTGAGCCGGAGACCCTGTGAGCTGCGTCACTTCAGGGGCAGGGAGGGGGTGGAAGGGGTTGCGAACAGCTGTCACTGGAGAACCATCACAAGTGCTGGAGCTGTTGAGCAGGGCACCCGGAAGAGAGGACAGACAAAGGAGAGAAGAAAAGTGCAGAGGAGAGGAGAGGGAAGTGGATGGTGAGGACAGGAGAGGACAGGAGAGGACAGGAGTGGAGGGGACCTGAGAAACCTACCTGGACAAAGGCAGAATACAGACATCCAGGAAGACAGACAGGCATGCAGGCAGCTCTGGCCTGGGCTCCCTGGATCCCGGGAACACCTCCACCTGTTTTCTCTTGGCTGCCAGAGGTCCCTGAGGTCCCTCGTCAATCAGCACTGTCATCCCATTCTTCCGTCCCTCTGTACCAGGGCCCAGGCATCTGGGCACTGCTGGCTGACCTGGTGGCAGGGCAGTTGGGCTGCCAAGTGCCAGTGTGGCCAGCACAGAATGCCAGAGGCTAGGACATCACAGAGGGCTCCTGAAGTTGCTAGGCGATGGGGATCCCGCACATCCAGTTGACCAGAAGCCATGACCGCCACCCTGAACTTCACCTGAGGGTTGGTGGCCAGACACCAGAGCCAGAGCCCCAGGCCAAAGCAGGTGCAAGTCGGCTGGGCCAAGGGGCTATGGACAGATTGGTGTGTGTCTGGGCATGGGGCTGGCATCTGACAGCCCAGGGCTGGGGACCAAGTTCCGGCAGGCCCCTGTTCCACCATGTGCACTGACACACAGTCTTGCTGACTGACTGACAGTCCCCGCGCCAGAGACACCCACACCAGGTCCCTGGGTGCCCTGAGCTGCCCCTGAGGGTTGGTGGGTGCCTGCCTGGACACATGCCTCCATAATAGAGGCCTCTATTAATCCCGTTTGCCTACTGACAGGTGCCCTCCTGCCCCTCCTCCTCCTCCTCCTCCTCCTCTTCCTCCTCCTCCTCCTCCTCCTACTCCTCCTTCTCCACCTCCTCCTCCACTTCCTTATGCTCAGAGGGACACACTCAGGGCCCTTGGCTTAGGGAAGCCAGGGCTGGTGCTCTGGCTGCTGTAGCTTCTATCCAGTGGGTGGGTGCAGGAATCTGTTCCTGTCAGTCCCTGGTTCCTGGGAACTTCCATGCCTCCAGCTACCCCCACTCTCTAGTCCAGAACCCTCCTCAAGGATGCCCCCTTTCCCCTTGCCCTCTGTCCCCCAGCTCCACATCTAAAATCTACTGTGTGCCTCCCTGCGCTAATTTACTGACACGCTGCTTCTGCCCTTCAGCCCTGAGGGCCCAGGGCCAGCCCAGCTGCCATCTCACCATCCAGCAGGGGGACCTGCCCTAACCCCCTGCCACGACACCAACACACACAGCCCTGCACACACTCACGGGCTCCCCTGCCTGCAGCCTGCCTCTCAAACAGTCTCCTTGTGCCCCTTAGCCCCATTACAGCCTCTGCCATAGCCACCCACAGACACCTGGGCTAGAGCAGCACAGACATGCAACCAGCTCCCCTCGCCCCCACTCCATTTGCTCCAAGGTTGTTAAGAGTCTTTTTTTCATGCTGTAGGGGAGGGAGTTGAGACAGTCCAATGTCCTGGGAAGCAAAAACTGCAAACAGTCCATCTACAATGTAACATTTGGGTCTCAGGCCGCCCAATCCCTAGTGTGCTGTGCAGATGTTTGACTGGCAAAAACACCCCATCTGAGCGTGAAATCTGGCTGGGCTAGTGGCTCTTTCTGTGGACTAGGACACAGACAGAGAGAGTTTTCAGGTTCAAAACCTGTACTTCCCAGAAGATGGTCATTCGGTACATTAAAAAAAAAAAAAAAAGCTTTTTATTTTTTTCCCCTGCCTGGGTAACCTGTCTGCTGCCTGTTTCTCAGTGAAAAAAGGGAAAAACCTTTTTTGGAGGGAAAAGGACCAAAATGCAGGCAGGTGGACTCCATGGAGGGTGGATGGGGAGTTGCTCCTGCCCTGGCACTAGAGCCCCAGCTGCTGTTCCAGGTGCTCTCTGATACCAGAGATCTCCGTGTGTCGTGTCATGTCACTGTCTCCAGAACTGATCTTCAGGATAATGAGGATTCAAAACGAGGCAGGTCATATTGCCTTACAAAGGAAATGCAGGGAGGTTTGGCGGTATGTCAGAGGGTTAAGGGCTTGTGGCACTCACGAAAAGAGGGGACAGGTGGAAGGGTCTGGGGTGAGGCGCCCAGACCCCCACCTGCAGGGGAGTCGCTTTACAGGGGGTGAAGCAGGTCTTTAGGGGTTCTATCTTTCTCTCCCACTCTGTATTTCCTCTGCTCTCTCCTTTTCTCTCTGTCCGATGCAAGTGTCTGTAAGAACAACAACAGCAACAATAACCACAGTGACCAAGCAACAAGGGCAGTGAAAGGGGAACAAATGGAGTGCAGGAGCTGTGGATTATTCGTGGCGCAGGCACTTAGCTGTGGCAATAACCCCTTGAGGCAATCAATCAATCAAATAATAAGTAATACAGGTAACAAAGATGTATATGTCCCTGTGTGTTTCCACTGAGGTAATGTCAATGCACTTTTATTTATTTCTTCATTTATTTATTTATTAACTTGCCATGAGAATTTCTTTTCCTTGCTAAAAACAGTGTCCCATCAAGGGTACCAGGTGGTGCCACACCCAGTTAAGCACTCATGTTACAATGCAGGAGGACTGGGCTTCAAGACCCTGGTTCCCACCTGCCAGGGGAAATCTTTACAAGTGGTGCACAAGTGCTGCAGGTGTCTCTCTCTGTGTCTCAAACTCTCTATCCCTCCCTTCCCTCTCAATTCCTGTCTTTTGATTCCAATAAATAATCAAGAAAATGGAAAGTCAAGAAAGAAAAAGGAAAATGAAATATTCCACTACTTCAAAGGGGCTACTCAGGACAATGCTTTCCTTGTTAAGATCCTCACAGCATACCATATGCAGAAAGGCAAAGACGCCATGTATTTTTAACCCAGTTTTTATATTTATTTATTTATTTATTTCGGTGGTTATTCATTTTTGTTATTGATAAATTCATGTTTTCCATTTGACATAGATGAGGGCTCTGACACCAACTGTCTCAAGTACCCCTAGATGGTACTCTGCCTCTACAAAACCAGTCCATTGACCTGTCCATCCATCCATCCACCCATCCAGCTATCCATTCAGCTATCCATCCATCCATCCATCAATACATCCATCCCTCCATCCATCCATACATCCATCCATCCTTCCACAAGTCAACCAAGTTAAGTAAAAAAGAAAATCTTTCCTTGAATGGTGAAGACAAACAACAATGCATAGGTAGGTTTCAAAGGGGCCAGTTCGGATGAATAGGGCAGAGGGGCTGAACCAGGGAATGTGTTGGGGGGTGTGGGTGTGGGTGGGGTGAGCCAGAGACCCTGTGAGCTGGGTCACGTCAGGGGCAGGGCGGGGGTGGAAGGGGTTGCGAACAGCTGTCACTGGAGAACCATCACAAGTGCAGGAGCTGTTGAGAAGGGCACCCAGAAGAGAGGACAGACAAAGGAGAGAAGCAACGTGCAGATGAGAGGAGAGGGGAGTGGATGGAGAGGACAGGAGAGGTCAGGAGATGACAGGAGATTATTTGGATTATTTAGTCTCAGGGATATGGGGTAGTACAGAGGGGAACTGAGGAGACAGCGTTCCTGCTGCAGGTAACAGGCATATGTCCATCTCCAGCTGCAGCTGTCCAGGCCCTCTGTGCTTGACTCCCATTACCAGGGCCCTGTGGTTGACACTCACACTAAATGCTGCTATCCTCAATTTCCTGCACTGCATCCTTGTCCTTATTCCATGAGATCCCAGGTTAAGGGAAGTGAAACTCTATCCCCCTGGCACACACATTGTGCTTTCCCTCTTTTGGGCCTAATGTAAAGGATCTGTGGTACTGATGGCCACACCAGTGTTCAGATTTTCCACGCAAAACGGAAGCTTCCAGGGTTCAGAAAGAGGGTGTTTTGATGGCTGTAAAATTTCTTTTCCAAGTGCCTCCTGGGGTTTCAAATCCTTTTGAAACCTGAAGTTCCTTCTTGTATCTAGGGAATATTCTTATATCTGGCCCGAAGGCCCTCCCAACTAGCACAGCTTTCCCGGGTTCAGTAGGTCTGCCAGCCTGCTAGCTCCTGGAGGGATTCCTGAGTATGTCCTCAGGGTCCAAGTGGTAACAGGTGTTTCCAATTGCCTTTATTAGCAGCAGCTAGGCCCTCAGGTGAGGGGCTGGCCTGTGATCTCCACTGGAAACTCCTAATTCAGCCAATGGAGGCATCCATCTTCCTTTTGTCTGTCCGTAGCAAGGGCTCGGGAGTTTGTGCTTCCTGCAAGCAGAGCGACTTTGTATGGGACACTCATGCATGCCTACTTCTGGGAATCTCTTTGAGTGTGATGTGTGGACACCAGGATACCGTGACCAGGGATTGTGAGGCCACAGGAGCAATTGCCTTAGCCCGACCCAAAGGGTAGGTGTGAGGGGCCATGTTCATCCCCTATTGTTTGGTCAAAAACCATTCCCATCAATGGTGAAACACAGCTCTTTCTGGGTTAATTCTGGGCTTGTAATCTGCAGCCATGAGCAGTGGACTGAGAGTCTGGAGGCTGAGTAGGCAGCCAAACGTGACTGGACAGGCTCCTGCCCCTGAATTCTGAGGGGTGCCCCACCTTCCCCCATTGGCAGTGTTTGGATGATAGTGAGGCATGGTATTGAATGGGGAACTCAGGAGAGGGAGACATGAGGGTCGCTTTGCATTTGCATTTTTGCTTAGCCAAAATCTGGGCTTGCTGGCTTGCCCTGACCAGCTAGGTTCTCGGTACATAAGTTGCAGTTGAGGCTGGCTACCTTCCCACCCATGCTCTGAGACTACTGTAGGTGACCTCTGAGCACACACAGACACAGACAGACAGACAGACAGACAGACAGACACAGACACACACACACATTACTGTCAGGTCTGGTAGTACAGCATATGGTGAAGTCTGGGGCTGTCTGGGGTCTGTGGGCATGAGAGCTGCTGCCTTACAATCTCTACAAGCCAGGATTGAACCTGTCATCTATGAACACAATGTAGGAGGTTTTTGAATTCTTATCTCTTTCCAGCAGAAGTGGCTGGTGGGTCGGCCTTCCAGAGGCTGCCCAATGAGTGTGCTTCAGGGCCCTGTGAGCTGTGCTAAAGTTTGCTGGGCAATCACTGAATAGGGGCCTTGACATTTCTGGGCTTGTCTTAGCACACTGACCAATGATATTGCTGGCAGGGGTTCTGGGCATGGCCTAGGCCTCTGGCATATCACAACATGGCTGGTGCCCTGTCTGCGGGCCTTCTGAAGTAAGCTCGACAATGGGAGCTCAGAGCTGGCCTTAAAAGGCTGGGCCTGCTTCTAGGAAGTGTGAATCAAGGTTCAGCCCAGGGCGCTGCCTTGCAGAAGCTGTCCAGTGTGCATGTGTATAACTCCGTTTGTGCCTGTGCCTCTGTGGATGTGTGCGTGTGTGTTTGTGTGTGTGTGTGTGTGTGTGTGTGTGTGTGTGTGTGTGTGTGTGTGTGTGAGGGACAGAGAGAGAGAACAACAGAATCACTGTGGCACAGGTGATTTTGTGGAAAACACTTGGAACATTCTGATTTACCGCTCAATACTGACACCATTGTAGCTCTCCTTGGCCCTTGGTCACTTTTCTTCTTTTCAGATGTAAAGACACTGAAGAGGGAGAGGTTTTTGCCCTCAGGCTTGCACAAGGAACTAGCAGCTGCCCTGTGTGTGTTGCCAGGCTAGGAAACTTGTGGTGTCTGTCCATGTGGAGAGTCTCCTGGATGAGTTCCTTCTGGATCATTTTTTGCTAGTTCCTGTTGGATCTGCATATAGCTAATGATTTCGAGATTTTACTCCTTTGGACAATTCTTTTCCTGATGCACAGTCTCTCTCCATGTTTTAGCAATCAATTGTCTGAATATCATATTGCATCCATTGTAGAAAATGACTACATCAGTGTCTTGCGCCCTCTCTCCCTCTCTCTCTCTCTCTCTCTCTCTCTCTCTCTCTCTATATATATATATATATATATATATATATATATATATATATATAACTTGTAGAGGTCTGAAAATATATTTTCGCTAGAGACCTGCACAGCTCTGGATTAAGATAGTAATGCGGATACACCTGGCACTTCTGAGCCACAGTCATGAGAGACATCTCACAGAGCCATTTGTTTACCTCTTGTCACTCTACAAATCTCTCTCAGCACAAACTACAGCTGCCAAATCATCTACTTCCCTGGTTTTTTTCCATGGAGTCCTATTCCAAAACTGTAAATCAAAGAAGAAAAAGACATAGTGCAGTTCCCTGCACACAGGACAGGCTGAGGGGGGACCAGGGAGATGAATACACCAGCCTGCATCTTGGCTGGAGCATCACTAAAACTACTTCCAATTTGGAGAGGCAAGGGCAGTTTTGGAGAGTGGGCTGCAAGCCATGTGTTGCTTCTCAGAGTGGGCTAAGACCTAGATGTTCTAAGTGTAACCTTTCATCACAAACATAAAATAACAATGCCACTTGTAAGAAGTATGCATGGGCATGGACGGTTTATATTCAGTGCTCTGGCACTGATCAACACAGGGCCTGATTTTCTGTCCTTTTCCGTCAGTGTCATTCTGTCTCTCTGTCTCTGCATGCCTTCTTCCCTGGACCCTTTGTATAAGTCAGTGCATGCATCATGAACTCGGTCTTCCTGGTGTTGAAATTTTGCTTTCTTTGCCCTTTGAATTACTTAATCTCGAGCATATTGCATAGTACAGAGGGGAACTGAGGAGACAGCGTTCCTCATGCAGGTAACAGGCATATGTCCATCTCCAGCTGCAGCTGTCCAGGCCCTCTGTGCTTGACTCCCATTCCTCAGGGCCCTGAGGCTGAAACTCAGCCTAAATGCAGCCCTCCTCAATTTCCTGCACTGCATACTTGTCCTTATTCCATGAGAGCCCAGGTCAAGGGAAGTGAAACTATATCCCCCTGGCACACACATCGTGCTTTCCCTCTATTTGGCCTAATGTAAAGGATCTGTGGTACTGATGGCCACACCAGTGTCCAGATTTTCCACGCAAAACGGATGCTTCCAGGGTTCACAAAGAGGGTGTTTTGATGGCTGTGAAATGTCTTTTCCAAGTGCCTCCTGGGGTTTCACATCCTTTTGAAACCTGAAGTTTGGTCTTGTATCTAGGGAATATTCTCACCTCTGGCCCGAAGGCCCTCCCAACTAGGAGTACAGCTATCCTGGGGTCAGGAGGTCTGCCAGCCTGCCAGCTCCTGGAAGGATTCCTGAGTATTTCCTCAGGGCCCAAGTGGTAACAGGTGTTTCCAATTGCCTTTATTAGCATCAGCCTGGCGCTCATGTGAGTGGCTGGGCCGTGATCTCCACTGGAAGCTCCTAATTCAGCCAATGGAGGCTTCCATCTTCCTTTTCTTTCTCCATAGCAGGGGCCCGGGGAGGTTGTGCTTCCTGCAAGCAGAGCGACTTTATGAGTGTATAGGACACTCATGCATGCCTACTTCTGGGAATCTCTCTGAGTGTGATTTGTGGACCCCATGACACCATGATCAGGGATTGTGAGGCCACAGGAGCAATTGCTTTAGCCAGACCCAAAGGGTAGGTGTAATGGACCAGGTTCATCCACTATTGTTTGATCAAACACAGTTCCCATCTATGTTGAAACACAGCTCTTTCTAGGCTTGTAATCTGCTGCCCTGAGCAGTGGACTGAGAGTCTGGAGGCTCAGTAGGCAGCCAAACGTGACTGGACAGGCTCATTCCCCTGAATTCTGATGGGTGCCCCAGCTTACCCCGTTGGCAGTTTTTGGATGATAGTGAGGGATTGCATTGAATCGGGAACTCAGGAGAGGGAGACATGAGAGTACCTTTGCATATGCATTCTTGCTTAGCCAGAATCTGGGCTAGCTGGCTTGCCCTGAACAGCTAGGTTCTCTGTATATAATTTGCGGGTGAGTCTGGCTACCTTGACACCCATGTTCTGAGACTACTATAGGTGAGCTCTGAGCGCACACACACACAGACACACATACAGACAGACAGACACACACACATTACTGTCAGGTCTGTAAGTACAGCATATGGTGAAGGCTGGGGCTGTCTGGGGTCTGTGGGCATGAGAGCTTCTGCCTTACAATCTCTACAAGCCAGGTTTGAACCTGCCATCAATGAACACAGTGTAGGAGGTTTTTGTCTTCTGGTCTCTTTTCAATTCATCTATTTCTCTTCTTGCCTTCTCTGTCTCTAACTCTCACATGCTATCACACACTCTGTCTTCACTGATTGATATTTTACTTATATACTTATTTTACTGGCAGGCCCAGGTATACAAAGAGAGTTACCAGAGCACTGTTGAGCTCTGGCTTGTTTTGTTGGTGATATCACCTAGGCTACAGGAGCCACAGCTTTGTAAGTCTCTCTGACACAAGCCTTATTCTGTCTCCTCATTTCCATGGCAGTATATCTCAGACTCTATAATAAACATATACATCCATATATATATATATATATATATATATATATATATATATATATATACATATATATAAATATACATATATATCATTTATATAATTGTCGACCTATGTAATTGAACTTTATCAGAATTAACACATTTATAGCAGCTTCCTTTTTCATTAATAATTGTCCACCTAGTTGGAGCAGGTTTCAATACAATTATAAATAATAGAACCTTCCAGTAGCATTTCTAATAGCAGTTTTATCAGCATCCTTATTGTAATTATCATAGTACAGAACTTGCCTCCTTTCTCTAGTGTCAGCTTCAGTACATATGAGTTTCTTTTCATTCTACTGACATATTAATTTCCCTGGACTCTGAAGTGTCTCGGAATTTTTGAAGCAGCCCTTTGTTTCTCAGCAGATGGTTTCCATTTTCTGCTGTAATCAGGTCTTCTTGTGCTTTTTTTTTTTTTATTTTTTTCAAATCTTCCGAGATCATCCCCATTTAGTTGCATATTTATTTATTTAGTCCTATATTACATTAGGGGTCATTTCTTCTGCTTGATAGATTTTTCTCTTATAATTGAAGGGAAGTTTACACTCACAATACATTTCTTGTCGTAAATACTACACACATATGGTGAAGGCCAGGGTGGTCTGGGGTCTGTGGATGTGAGACTGCTGCCTTACAATCTCTACAACCCAGGTTTGAACCTGTCATGTATGAACACAGTGTGGGAGGATTTTGACTTCTGGCCTCTTTCCCACTCTTCTATTTCTCTTCTTGCCTTCTCTGTCTCTGACTCTTACAGGCTCTCACTCACTCTGTCTGCACTCATTAATATTTTACTTATATACTTATTTTATTGACAGGCCCTGATATACAAAGAGAGTCATCAGGGCACTGCTGAGCTCTGGCTTGTTTTGTTGGTGATTTCACCTAGGTTTCTGTAGCATCAGCTTTGTAAGTCTCTCTGGCACAAGCCATACTCTGTCTCCTCATAGCCATGCCAGTAACCCTCAGAGTCTATAATAAAGAAACACTTACATATATGTACATATATATATAGACATATATATATATATATCAATCATTTTTAGAATTGTTGACCTTTTTATTTGATCTTAATGAAGAATTACCGCATTTATAACAGCCTCCTTATTCATAAATAATTGGTCACATAGTTGGAGCAGGAATCACTACAATTATAAATTATAAAGCTTTCAGGAGCAGTGTAACCTATCCTCACAAACATAAAATAACAATGCCACTTGTAAAAAGTATGCATGGGCATGGAGGGTTTGTCTTCAGTAATCTGGCACTGATAAACACAGGGCCAGAATTTCTGTCCTTTTCAGTCACTGTCATTCTGTCTCTCTGACTGTCTCTACGTGCTTTCTTCCCTGGGCCCTTACTGGACGCAGTGCATGCATCGTGAACTCGGTCTTCCTGGTGTTGAAATTTTCGTTTCTTTGCCCTTTGGATTATTTAGTCTTGTGCATATGACGTAGGAGGGGAACTGAGGAGACAGCGTTAATGCAGCCCTCCTCAATTTCCTGAACTGCGTCCTTGTATTCATTCCATGAGAGCCCAGGTCAAGAGAAGTGAAACTCTACCACCCAGGCACACACATTGTGCTTTCCCTCTATTAGGCCGAATGTAAAGGATCTGTGGTACTGATGGCCACACTAGTGTCCACATTTTCCACGCAAAACGGAAGCTTCCAGCGTTCAGAAAGAGGGTGTTTTGATGGCTGTGAAATGTCTTTTCCAAGTGCCTCATGGGGTTTCAAATCCTTTTGAAACCTGAATTTCTTTCTTGTATCTAGGGAATATTCTCACCTCTGGCCCGAAGGCCCTCCCAACTAAGAGCACAGCTATCCCGGGGTCAGGAGGTCTGCCAGCCTGCTTGCTCCTTGAGGGATTCTTGAGTATGTCTTCAGGCCCCAAGTGGTAACAGGTGTTTCCAATTGCCTTTATTAGCAGCAGCCAAGCCCTCAGGTGAGGGGCAGGGCTGTGGTCTCAACTGGAAGCTCCTAATTCAGCCATTGGAGGCATCCATCTTCCTTTTATTCCTCTATAGCAAGGGCCCTGGGAGTTTGTGCTTCCTGCAAGCAGAGCGACTTTGTATGGGACACTCATGCATGCCTACTTCTGGGATTCTCTATGAGTGTGATGTGTGGACACCAGGACACCGTGATCAGGGATTGTGAGGCCACAGGAGCAATTGCCTTAGCAGGACCCAAAGGGGAAGTGTAAGGGGCCGGGTTCATCTACTATTGTTTGGTCAAACACAGTTCCCATCTATGTTGGAACTCTTTCTGGGTTCTTTGTGGGCTTGTAATCTGCTGCCCTGAGAAGTGGACTGGTAGCCTGGAGTCTGAGTATGCAGCCAAACGTGACTGGAAAGGGTCCGGCGCCTGAATTCTGAGGGGTGCCCCAGATTCCCCCATTGGCAGTGTTTCCATGATAGTGAGGCATAAGATTGAATCGGGAACTCAGAAGAGCTAGACATGAGAGTCCCTTTGCATTTGCATTCTTGCTGAGCCAGAATCTGGGCTAGCTGGCTTTCCCTAACCAGCTAGGTTCTCTGTACATAAGTTGCAGGTGAGGCTGGCTACCTTGCCACCCATGCTCTGAGACTACTATAGGTGAGTTCTGAGCACACACAGACACACACAGTCAGACAGACAGACACACACACACACATATTACTGTCAGGTCTGGTAGTACAGCATATGGTGAAGGCTGGGGCTGTCTGGGGTCTGTGGGCTGCTGCCTTACAATCTCTACAAGCCAGGTTTGAACCTGTCATCAATGAACACAATGTAGGACGTTTTTCAATTCTCGTATCTTCCAACTCATCTATTCCTCTTCTCGCCTTCTCTGTCTCTAACTCTCACATGCTCTCAACACTCTGTCTTCTCTCATTAATATTTTAATTATATATGTATTTTAATGACAGGCCCAGATATACAAAGAGAGTTACCAGAGCACTGCTGAGCTCTGGCTTGTTGTGTTGGCGATATCACCTCGGCTACTGTAGCCTCAGTTTGTAAGTCTTTCTGACACAGCCATATTCTGTCTCCTCATTTCCATGCCATTATCACTCAGAGTTTATATTAAAGATATACATACATATATTAATATATATATATTTATATATCTGTCATTTTTAGAATTGTGACATATGTATTTGACCTTAATTCAGAAATACCACATTTATAACAGCCTAGTTTTTCAGAAATAATTGGCCATATAGTTGGAGAAGCAGTCAATTCAAATATAAATAATAGAACCTTCCAGTAGCATTTCTAATAGTGTTTCTATCAGTATCCTTATTGTAATTATCATAGCCCAGAACTTCCCTTCTTTTTCTAGTGTAAGCCACAAAACTTATGTGTTTGTTTTCTTTTTCTGGAAATCTTAATTTCCCTGGATCCTGAAGTGTTAGGGAATTTTTGAAGCAGTTCTTCTTGTGGTTTTTGTTTTCATTTTTTTATTTTTTAAAGTCCTCCTAGAACATCCCCATATATTTCATATTTATTTATTTGGTCAGGTATCACATGACAGGTCATTTCTTATGATAGATTGATTTTCTCTTATAATTGAAGGGAACTTTTGACGCACAATACATTTCCTGGGGGAAATACTACACACATATGGTGAAGGCTTGGGTTGTCTGGGGTCTGTGGGCATTAGAGCTGCTGCCTTACAATCTCTACAACCCTGGTTTGAACTTGTCATGAATGAAAACAGTCTAGGGGGGGTTTGTATTCTGGCCTATTTCCAACTCTTCTATTTCTCTTCTCACCATCTCTGTCTTTGACTCTCACAGGCTCTCACTCACTCTGTCTGCACTCAGTAATATTTTACTTATATCCTTATTTTATTGACAGGCGCAGATATACAAAGAGAGTTGCCAGAGCACTGCTGAGCTCTGGCTTGTTTTGTTGGTGATTTCACCTAGGCTACTGGAGCCTCAGCTTTGTAAGTCTCTCTGGCACAAGCCATATTCTGTCTCCTCATATCCATGGCAGTATGTCTCAGACTTTATAAAAAAGATATAAATCCATATACATATATATACACATATATAAATATACATATATATATCTGTCATTTTTGGAATTGTCAACCTATGTAATTGATCTTAATCAGAATTAACACATTTATAACAGCTTCCTTTTTCATTAATAATTGGCCACATTGTTGGAGCAGGATTCAATACAATTATAAATAATAGAACCTTCCAGTAGCATTTCTAATAGCATTCTATCAGCATCCTTATTGTAATTATTATAATACAGAAATTGCCTCCTTTCTCTAGTGTAAGCTTCAATACATATGAGTTTCTTTTCAATCTCCTGAAATCTTATTTTCCCTGGACTCTGAAGTGTCTCGGAATTTTTGAAGCAGCCCTCTGTTTCTCAGCAGATGGTTTCTATGTTTCTGCTCTAATCAGGTCTTCTTGTGCTTTTTGTATTTATTTTTCATTTTTGTCAAATCCTCCTAGCTCATCCAAATTTATTTGCATGTTTATTTATTTATTTAGTCCTATATTACATGAAGAGTCATTTATTCTGCTTGATAGATTTTTCTCTTATAATTGAAGGGAAGTTTACACTCACAATACATTTCCTGTGGTAAATACTACAAACATATGGTGAAGGCTGGGGTTGTCTCTGGTCTGTGGACATGAGACTGCTGCCTTAAAATCTCTACAGCCCAGGTTTGAACCTGTCATCAATGAACACAGTGTAGGATGTTTTGGACTTCTGGTCTCTTTCCAACTCTTCTATTTCTCTTCTCGCCATCTCTGTCTCTGACTCTCACAGGCTCTCACTCACTCTGTCGGCACTCAGTAATATTTTACTTATATATTATTTTACTGACAGGCCCAGATATACAAAGAGAGTTGCCAGAGCACTGCTGAGCTCTGGCTTGTTTTGTTGGCGATTTCACCTAGGTTTCTGGAGCCTCAGCTTTGTAAGTCTCTCTGGCACAAGCCATACTCTGTCTCCTCATAGCCATGCCAGCATCCCTCATAGTTTATAATAAAGATACACATACATATATGTACATATATATACATATATATATCAGTTATTTTTAGAATTGTTGACTTTTTTATTTGATCTTAACTCAGAATTACCGCATTTATAACAGCCTCCTTATTCATAAATAATTGGTCACATAGTAGGAAGAGGATTCACTACAATTATAAATTATAAGCCTTCCAGGAGCATTTCTAATAGCCTATCAGTATCCTTATTGTAATTATCATAGCACAGAACTTGCCTCCATTTCTAGTGTAAGCTTCAATACGTATGTGTTTCTTTTTATTCTTGGTAATTCTTAATTTCCTGGACCCTGAAGTGCCAGAGAATTTTTGAAGCAGCCCTCTGTTTCTCAGCAGATGTTTTCTATATTTCTGCTGTAATCAGGTCTTCCTGTGGTCTTTGTTTTTATTTTTTTCAAATCCTCCTAGATCATCCCCATTTATTTGCATATTTATTTATTTATTTAGTCCAATATCACATGAGGGGTCATTTCTTCTGCCTGATAGATTTTCTCTTATAATTGAAGGGAACTTCTGACACACAATACATTTCATTTTGATGATACTACACACTACTACAACTACTACTGCACTGTTTTTGACAGTGACATCCAATGCACAATGGATTAGTATTGCATGGCTCTAGAGAATGCTCACTATTTAACCTACAATGTTTCTAACCTCCCAAATATTTATTCTGTTCTTTCTTGGGGGATGAATGGTTTACAGTCAACAGTTACATGTAATAGTGGGCAAGGGGAGTAATTTTTCCCACGTTCCCTGTATTTTTCCCTGTTCATCACTTGTAACTTTGTTATTGAGGAGAAGGAAACAGTCATAAATTGATAGAGCAGGGCCCAAGCAGGAAGAGAGACAGAGAGACAGCTGCAGCTCTGATTTGCCAGTAGTCCAGCATTTCCCTAGCTGGGTAAGTGGTGACCAGGGGCTCAAAATGGGGTCCTGGGCTTCCACAAGTTCTCTGGCATTCTTCCTTAGCCAGAATCTGGGCTAGCTGGCTTGCCCTGACCAGCTAGGTTCTCTGTACATAAGTTGCAGTTGGGGTTGGCTACCTTCACACCCATGCTCTGAGACTACTACAGGTGAGCTCTGAACACACACAGACACACACAGAGAGACCGACACACACACACACACATACAACACACACACACACACACACACACATTACTGTCAGGTCTGGTAGTACAGCATATGGTGAAGGCTGGGGATGTCTGGGGTCTGTGGGCATGAGAGCTGCTGCCTTACAATCTCTACAAGCCACGTTTGAACCTGTCATCAATGAACACAGTGTAGGAGGTTTTTGAATTCTGGTCTCTTTCCAACTCATATATTTCTTTTCTCGCCTTCTCTGTCTCTAACTCTCACATGCTCTCACATACTCTGTCCTCAATCATTAATATTTTACTTATATACTCATTTTAATGACAGACCCGAATATACAAAGAGAGTTACCAGAGCACTGCTGAGCTCTGGCTTGTTGTGTTGGCGATTTAACCTAGGCTACTGGAGCCTCAGTTTGGAAGTCTTTCTGACACAAGCCATATTCTGTCTCCTCATTTCCATGAAAGTATCACTCAGAGTTTATAATAAAGTGATTTTTTTGCAAAACACTTGGTACATTCTGATTTACAGCTCAATATTGACACACAAAACACTAGGTACATTCTGATTTACAGCTCAATATTGACACCATTACAGCTCTCTTTGGTCCTTGGCCACTTTTCTTCTTTTCAGATGAAAAAACACTGAAGAGGGAGAGGTTTTTGCCCTGAGGCTTGCAATGGGAACTACCAGATGGACTGTGTCTGTTGACAGACTAGGAAACTTGTGGTGCCTGTCCATGTGGAGAGTCTCCTTGATGAGTTCCTTCTCAAGCCTTTTTCGCTCTGTCCCGTTGGAGCTGCATATAGCTAAGGATTTTGAGATTATACTCCTTTGGACAATTCTTTTCCTGATGCACAGTTTCTCTCCAAGTTTTAGCAATCAATTATCTGAATGTCATATCGAATCCATTGTAGAAAATGACTACATAAGTGTCTCTCTCTCTCTCTCCATATATATATATATATATATATATATATATATATATATATATAACATGTAGAAATCTGAAAATATTTTTTAGCTAGAGACTTGCACAGCTCTGGATTAGAGTAGTAATGCGGATACACCTGGCCCTTCTGAGCCATAGTCATGAGAGGCATCTCACAGTGCCATTCGTATACCTCTTATCACTCTACAAATCTCTCTCAGCACAAACTACCTCTGGCAAATCATCTACTTCCCTCTTGCTCTTTTTGTCCACCATGTTCTATCCCAAAACTGTAAATCAAAAATAAATAGACATAGTGCTGTTCCCTGCACACAGGACAGTCTGAGGCTGGGCCAGGGAGATGAAATACGCCAGCCTGCATACTGGCTCGAGCATCACTAAGACTACTTCACTTTGGAGAGGCAAGGGCAGTTTGGAGAGTGGGCTGCAGGCCAAGTGTTGCTTCTCAGAGTGGTCTAAGACCTAGATGTTCTAAGTGTAACCTTTCCTCACAAACATAAAATAGCAATGCCACCTGTAAGAAGTATGCATGGGCATGGAGGGTTTATCTTCAGTGCTCTGGCACTGATCAACACATGGCCAGAATTTCAGTCCTTTTCTGTCTCTGTCATCCTGTCTCTCTGACTGTCTCTACGTGCCTTCTTCACTGGGCCCTTATGGAATTCAGTGCATGGATCGTGAACTCTGAATTCCTGGTGTTGAAATTTTCCTTTCTTTTCCCTTTGGATTATTCAGTCTCCTGCATATGGCGTAGTACATTGAGGAATGAGGAGACAGCGATCCTGCTGCAGGTAACAGGCATATGTCCATCTCGACTGCAGTTGTCCAGGGCCTCTGTGCTTTACTAACATTCTCCTGGTCCCTGAGGCTGACACTCAGCTTAAATGCAGCACTCCTCAATTTCCTGCACTGCATCCTTGTCCTTATTCCATGAGAGCCAAGGTCAAGGGAATTTAAACTCTATCCCCCTGGCACACACATTGTGCTTTCCCTCTATGGGGCCGAATGTAAAGTATCTGTGCTACTGATGGCCACACCAGTGTCCAGATTTTCCACGCAAAACGGAAGCTTCCAGGGTTCAGAAAGATGGTTTTTTGATGGCTGTGAAATGTCTTTTCCAAGTGCCTCCTGGGGTTTCAAATCCTTTTGAAACCTGAAGTTTGTTCTTGTATATAGGGAATATTCTCACCTCTGGTAGAATGCCCTCCCAACTAGGAGTACAGCTATCCTGGGCTCAGGAGGTCTGCCAGCCTGCTAGCTCCTGGAGGGATTCCTGAGTATGTCCTCAGGGCCCAAGTGGTAACAGGTGTTTCCAATTGCTTTTATTAGCAGAAGCCAGGCCATCAGGTGAGGGGCGGGGCTGTGATCTCCACTGGAAACTCCTAATTCAGCCGATGGAGGCATCCATCTTCCTTTTGTCTCTCCATAGCAAGAGCCCGGGGAGTTTGTGCTTTCTGCAAGCAGAGCGACTTTGTATGGGACACTCACGGATGCCTACTTTTGGGAATCTTTCTGAGTTTCATCTGTGGACACGAGGACACCATGATCAGGGATTGTGAGGCCACAGGAGCGATAGCCTTAGCAGGACCCAAAGGAGAGGTGTAAGGGGCCGGATACATCCACTATTGTTTAGTCAAACACACTTACCATCTATATTGACACCGCTCTTTCTGGGTTATTTCTGGGCTTGTAATCTGCTGTCCACTGAGAAGTGGACTGGGAGCCTGGAGGCTGAGTATGCAGCCAAACGTGACTGGACAGCGTCCTGTCCCTGAATTCTGAGGGGTGCCAGCTTCCCGCGTTGGCAGTGTTTGGATGATAGTGAGGCATGAGATTGAATCAGGAACTCAGGAGAGCGAGACATGAGAGTCCCTTTGCATATCCATTCTTGCTTAGCCAGAATCTGGTCTAGCTGGCTTTCCCTAACCAGCTAGGTTCTCTGTACATAAGTTGCAGGTGAGGCTGGCTACCTTGCCAACCATGCTCTGAGACTACTATAGGTGAGTTCTGAGCACACACAGACACAGAAATAGACAGACAGACACACACACACACACACATTACTGCCAGGTCTGGCAGTACAGCATATGGTGAAGGCTGGGGCTGTCTGGGGTCTGAGGGCATGAGAGCTGCTGCCTTACAATCTCTACAAGCCAGGTTTGAACCTGTCATCAATGAACACAGTGTAGGAGGTTTTTGAATTCTGGTCTCTTTCCAACTCATCTATTTCTCTTCTAGCCTTCTCTGTCTCTAACTCTCACATGCTCTCACACACTCTGTCTTCTCTCATTAATATTTTACTTATATACGTATTTTACTGACAGGCCCAGATATACCAAGAGAGTTACCAGAGCACTGCTGAGCTCTGGCTTGTTGTGTTGGCGATTTCACCTAGGCTACTGGAGCCACAATTTGTAAGTCTTTCTAACACAAGCCATATTCTGTCTCCTCATTTTCATGCCAGTATCACTCACAGTTTATAATAAAGTGATTTTTTGCAAAACACTTGGTACATTCTGATTTACAGATCAATATTGACACCATTGTAGCTCTCTTTGGCCCTTGGTCACTTTTCTTCTTTTCAGATGTAAAAACACTGAAGAGGGAGATGTTTTTGCCCTGAGGCTTGCACTACTTGGAACTACCAGATGCCCTGTGTCTGTTGTCAGACTAGGAAACTTGTGGTGCCTGTCCATGTCTCCTTGATGAGTTCCTTCTCAAGCCTTTTTCTATCTGTCCCATTGGAGCTGCATATAGCTAATGATTTTGAGATTTTTCTCCATTGGACAATAATTTTCCTGAAGCAAAGTTTCTCTCCAGGTTTTAGCAATCAATTGTCTGAATGTCATATCGAATCCATTGTAGAAAATGACTACATCAGTGTGTCTCTCTCTCTCTTTATATATATATATATATATATATATATATATATATATATATATATATATATATATTATGTAACATGTAGAGGTCTGAAAATATTTCTTAGCTAGAGACCTGCACAGCTCTGGATTAGGGTAAGAATGCGGATACACTTGGCCCTTCTCAGCCACAGTCATGAGAGACATCTCACAGAGCCATTCCTATACCTCTTATAACTCTACAAATCTCTCTCAGCACAAACTACTTTTGCCAGTTCTTCTACTTCCCTCTTGCTCTTTTAGTCCAACGAGTCCTATCCCAAAATTGTAAATCAAAGAAGAAATAGACATAGTACAGTTCCCTGCACTCAGGGCATTGTGAGGCTGGACCAGGTAGATTCATTACGCCAGCCTGCATCTTGGCTGGAGCATCACTAAGACTACTTCCAAATTGGAGAGGCGAGGGCAGTTTTGGAGAGTGGGCTGCAGGCCACGTGTTGCTTCTCAGAGTGGGCTAAGACCTAGATGTTCTAAGTGTAACCTTTCCAGACAAACATAAAATAACAATGCCACTTGTAAGAAGTATGCATGGACATGGAGGGTTTGTCTTCAGTGCTCTGGCACTGATCAACACAGGGCCAGAGTTTCAGTCCTTTTCTGTCACTGTCATCCTGTCTCTCTGACTGTCTCTACGTGCCTTCTTCACTGGGCCCTTATTGGAAGTCACTGCATGCATCGTGATCTCGGACTTCCTGGTGTTGAAAATTTCCTTTCTTTGCCCTTTGGATTATTCAGTCTCCTGAATATGGCGTAATACATTGGGGAACTGAGGAGACAGCGATCCTGCTGCAGGTAACAGGCGTATGTCCATCTCCAGCTGCAGCTGTCCAGGCCCTCTGTGCTTGACTCCCATTCTCCAGGGCCCTGAGGCTAACACTCAGCCTAAATGCAGCCCTCCTCAATTTCCTGCACCACACCTTGTCCTTATTCCATGAGAGCCCAGGTCAAGAGAAGTGAAACTCTATCCCCCGGCACACACATTGTGCTATCCCTCTATTGGGCCGAATGTATAGGATCTGTGGTACTGATGGCCACACCAGTGTCCAGATTATCCACGCAAAACGGAAGTTTCCAGGGTTCTGAAAGAGGGTGTTTTGATGGCTTTGAAAAGTCTTTTCCAAGTGCCTCCTGGGGTTTCAAATCCACCCATGCTCTGAGACAACTATAGGTGATTTATGAACACAGAAAGACACAGACAGACAGACACACACACACACACACACATTACTGTCACATCTGGTAGTACAGCATATGGTGAGGTTTGGGGCAGTTTGGGGTCTGTGGGCATGAGAGCTGCTGCCTTACAATCTCTACAAGCCAGGTTTGAACCTGTCATCAATGAACACAGTGTAGGAGGTTTTTGAATTCTGGTCTCTTTCCAACTCATCTATTTCTCTTCTAGCCTTCTCTGTCTCTAACTCTCACATGCTCTCACACACTCTGTCTTCTCTCATTAATATTTTACTTATATACGTATTTTACTGACAGGCCCAGATATACCAAGAGAGTTACCAGAGCACTGCTGAGCTCTGGCTTGTTGTGTTGGCGATTTCACCTAGGCTACTGGAGCCACAATTTGTAAGTCTTTCTAACACAAGCCATATTCTGTCTCCTCATTTTCATGCCAGTATCACTCACAGTTTATAATAAAGTGATTTTTTGCAAAACACTTGGTACATTCTGATTTACAGATCAATATTGACACCATTGTAGCTCTCTTTGGCCCTTGGTCACTTTTCTTCTTTTCAGATGTAAAAACACTGAAGAGGGAGATGTTTTTGCCCTGAGGCTTGCACTACTTGGAACTACCAGATGCCCTGTGTCTGTTGTCAGACTAGGAAACTTGTGGTGCCTGTCCATGTCTCCTTGATGAGTTCCTTCTCAAGCCTTTTTCTATCTGTCCCATTGGAGCTGCATATAGCTAATGATTTTGAGATTTTTCTCCATTGGACAATAAT
Source organism: Erinaceus europaeus (assembly GCF_950295315.1). Taxonomy (NCBI): domain Eukaryota; kingdom Metazoa; phylum Chordata; class Mammalia; order Eulipotyphla; family Erinaceidae; genus Erinaceus; species Erinaceus europaeus. The sequence continues at coordinate 610,615 of NW_026647135.1, read as the reverse complement.
TTTCCTGAAGCAAAGTTTCTCTCCAGGTTTTAGCAATCAATTGTCTGAATGTCATATCGAATCCATTGTAGAAAATGACTACATCAGTGTGTCTCTCTCTCTCTTTATATATATATATATATATATATATATATATATATATATATATATATATTATGTAACATGTAGAGGTCTGAAAATATTTCTTAGCTAGAGACCTGCACAGCTCTGGATTAGGGTAAGAATGCGGATACACTTGGCCCTTCTCAGCCACAGTCATGAGAGACATCTCACAGAGCCATTCCTATACCTCTTATAACTCTACAAATCTCTCTCAGCACAAACTACTTTTGCCAGTTCTTCTACTTCCCTCTTGCTCTTTTAGTCCAACGAGTCCTATCCCAAAATTGTAAATCAAAGAAGAAATAGACATAGTACAGTTCCCTGCACTCAGGGCATTGTGAGGCTGGACCAGGTAGATTCATTACGCCAGCCTGCATCTTGGCTGGAGCATCACTAAGACTACTTCCAAATTGGAGAGGCGAGGGCAGTTTTGGAGAGTGGGCTGCAGGCCACGTGTTGCTTCTCAGAGTGGGCTAAGACCTAGATGTTCTAAGTGTAACCTTTCCAGACAAACATAAAATAACAATGCCACTTGTAAGAAGTATGCATGGACATGGAGGGTTTGTCTTCAGTGCTCTGGCACTGATCAACACAGGGCCAGAGTTTCAGTCCTTTTCTGTCACTGTCATCCTGTCTCTCTGACTGTCTCTACGTGCCTTCTTCACTGGGCCCTTATTGGAAGTCACTGCATGCATCGTGATCTCGGACTTCCTGGTGTTGAAAATTTCCTTTCTTTGCCCTTTGGATTATTCAGTCTCCTGAATATGGCGTAATACATTGGGGAACTGAGGAGACAGCGATCCTGCTGCAGGTAACAGGCGTATGTCCATCTCCAGCTGCAGCTGTCCAGGCCCTCTGTGCTTGACTCCCATTCTCCAGGGCCCTGAGGCTAACACTCAGCCTAAATGCAGCCCTCCTCAATTTCCTGCACCACACCTTGTCCTTATTCCATGAGAGCCCAGGTCAAGAGAAGTGAAACTCTATCCCCCGGCACACACATTGTGCTATCCCTCTATTGGGCCGAATGTATAGGATCTGTGGTACTGATGGCCACACCAGTGTCCAGATTATCCACGCAAAACGGAAGTTTCCAGGGTTCTGAAAGAGGGTGTTTTGATGGCTTTGAAAAGTCTTTTCCAAGTGCCTCCTGGGGTTTCAAATCCACCCATGCTCTGAGACAACTATAGGTGATTTATGAACACAGAAAGACACAGACAGACAGACACACACACACACACACACATTACTGTCACATCTGGTAGTACAGCATATGGTGAGGTTTGGGGCAGTTTGGGGTCTGTGGGCATGAGAGCTGCTGCCTTACAATCTCTACAAGCCAGGTTTGAACCTGTCATCAATGAACACAGTGTAGGAGGTTTTTGAATTCTGGTCTCTTTCCAACTCATCTATTTCTCTTCTAGCCTTCTCTGTCTCTAACTCTCACATGCTCTCACACACTCTGTCTTCAATCATTAATATTTTACTTTTATACTTATTTTACTGACAGGCCCAGATATACAAATAGAGTCACCAGAGCACTGCTGAGCTCTGGCTTGTTGTGTTGGCGATTTCACCTAGGCTACTGGAGCCACAATTTGTAAGTCTTTCTAACACAAGCCATATTCTGTCTCCTCATTTTCATGCCAGTATCACTCACAGTTTATAATAAAGTGATTTTTTGCAAAACACTTGGTACATTCTGATTTACAGATCAATATTGACACCATTGTAGCTCTCTTTGGCCCTTGGTCACTTTTCTTCTTTTCAGATGTAAAAACACTGAAGAGGGAGATGTTTTTGCCCTGAGGCTTGCACTACTTGGAACTACCAGATGCCCTGTGTCTGTTGTCAGACTAGGAAACTTGTGGTGCCTGTCCATGTCTCCTTGATGAGTTCCTTCTCAAGCCTTTTTCTATCTGTCCCATTGGAGCTGCATATAGCTAATGATTTTGAGATTTTTCTCCATTGGACAATAATTTTCCTGAAGCAAAGTTTCTCTCCAGGTTTTAGCAATCAATTGTCTGAATGTCATATCGAATCCATTGTAGAAAATGACTACATCAGTGTGTCTCTCTCTCTCTTTATATATATATATATATATATATATATATATATATATATATATATATATTATGTAACATGTAGAGGTCTGAAAATATTTCTTAGCTAGAGACCTGCACAGCTCTGGATTAGGGTAAGAATGCGGATACACTTGGCCCTTCTCAGCCACAGTCATGAGAGACATCTCACAGAGCCATTCCTATACCTCTTATAACTCTACAAATCTCTCTCAGCACAAACTACTTTTGCCAGTTCTTCTACTTCCCTCTTGCTCTTTTAGTCCAACGAGTCCTATCCCAAAATTGTAAATCAAAGAAGAAATAGACATAGTACAGTTCCCTGCACTCAGGGCATTGTGAGGCTGGACCAGGTAGATTCATTACGCCAGCCTGCATCTTGGCTGGAGCATCACTAAGACTACTTCCAAATTGGAGAGGCAAGGGCAGTTTTGGAGAGTGGGCTGCAGGCCACGTGTTGCTTCTCAGAGTGGGCTAAGACCTAGATGTTCTAAGTGTAACCTTTCCAGACAAACATAAAATAACAATGCCACTTGTAAGAAGTATGCATGGACATGGAGGGTTTGTCTTCAGTGCTCTGGCACTGATCAACACAGGGCCAGAGTTTCAGTCCTTTTCTGTCACTGTCATCCTGTCTCTCTGACTGTCTCTACGTGCCTTCTTCACTGGGCCCTTATTGGAAGTCACTGCATGCATCGTGATCTCGGACTTCCTGGTGTTGAAAATTTCCTTTCTTTGCCCTTTGGATTATTCAGTCTCCTGAATATGGCGTAATACATTGGGGAACTGAGGAGACAGCGATCCTGCTGCAGGTAACAGGCGTATGTCCATCTCCAGCTGCAGCTGTCCAGGCCCTCTGTGCTTGACTCCCATTCTCCAGGGCCCTGAGGCTAACACTCAGCCTAAATGCAGCCCTCCTCAATTTCCTGCACCACACCTTGTCCTTATTCCATGAGAGCCCAGGTCAAGAGAAGTGAAACTCTATCCCCCGGCACACACATTGTGCTATCCCTCTATTGGGCCGAATGTATAGGATCTGTGGTACTGATGGCCACACCAGTGTCCAGATTATCCACGCAAAACGGAAGTTTCCAGGGTTCTGAAAGAGGGTGTTTTGATGGCTTTGAAAAGTCTTTTCCAAGTGCCTCCTGGGGTTTCAAATCCACCCATGCTCTGAGACAACTATAGGTGATTTATGAACACAGAAAGACACAGACAGACAGACACACACACACACACACACATTACTGTCACATCTGGTAGTACAGCATATGGTGAGGTTTGGGGCAGTTTGGGGTCTGTGGGCATGAGAGCTGCTGCCTTACAATCTCTACAAGCCAGGTTTGAACCTGTCATCAATGAACACAGTGTAGGAGGTTTTTGAATTCTGGTCTCTTTCCAACTCATCTATTTCTCTTCTAGCCTTCTCTGTCTCTAACTCTCACATGCTCTCACACACTCTGTCTTCAATCATTAATATTTTACTTTTATACTTATTTTACTGACAGGCCCAGATATACAAATAGAGTCACCAGAGCACTGCTGAGCTCTGGCTTGTTGTGTTGGCGATTTCACCTAGGCTACTGGAGCCACAATTTGTAAGTCTTTCTAACACAAGCCATATTCTGTCTCCTCATTTTCATGCCAGTATCACTCACAGTTTATAATAAAGTGATTTTTTGCAAAACACTTGGTACATTCTGATTTACAGATCAATATTGACACCATTGTAGCTCTCTTTGGCCCTTGGTCACTTTTCTTCTTTTCAGATGTAAAAACACTGAAGAGGGAGATGTTTTTGCCCTGAGGCTTGCACTACTTGGAACTACCAGATGCCCTGTGTCTGTTGTCAGACTAGGAAACTTGTGGTGCCTGTCCATGTCTCCTTGATGAGTTCCTTCTCAAGCCTTTTTCTATCTGTCCCATTGGAGCTGCATATAGCTAATGATTTTGAGATTTTTCTCCATTGGACAATAATTTTCCTGAAGCAAAGTTTCTCTCCAGGTTTTAGCAATCAATTGTCTGAATGTCATATCGAATCCATTGTAGAAAATGACTACATCAGTGTGTCTCTCTCTCTCTTTATATATATATATATATATATATATATATATATATATATATATATATATATATTATGTAACATGTAGAGGTCTGAAAATATTTCTTAGCTAGAGACCTGCACAGCTCTGGATTAGGGTAAGAATGCGGATACACTTGGCCCTTCTCAGCCACAGTCATGAGAGACATCTCACAGAGCCATTCCTATACCTCTTATAACTCTACAAATCTCTCTCAGCACAAACTACTTTTGCCAGTTCTTCTACTTCCCTCTTGCTCTTTTAGTCCAACGAGTCCTATCCCAAAATTGTAAATCAAAGAAGAAATAGACATAGTACAGTTCCCTGCACTCAGGGCATTGTGAGGCTGGACCAGGTAGATTCATTACGCCAGCCTGCATCTTGGCTGGAGCATCACTAAGACTACTTCCAAATTGGAGAGGCAAGGGCAGTTTTGGAGAGTGGGCTGCAGGCCACGTGTTGCTTCTCAGAGTGGGCTAAGACCTAGATGTTCTAAGTGTAACCTTTCCAGACAAACATAAAATAACAATGCCACTTGTAAGAAGTATGCATGGACATGGAGGGTTTGTCTTCAGTGCTCTGGCACTGATCAACACAGGGCCAGAGTTTCAGTCCTTTTCTGTCACTGTCATCCTGTCTCTCTGACTGTCTCTACGTGCCTTCTTCACTGGGCCCTTATTGGAAGTCACTGCATGCATCGTGATCTCGGACTTCCTGGTGTTGAAAATTTCCTTTCTTTGCCCTTTGGATTATTCAGTCTCCTGAATATGGCGTAATACATTGGGGAACTGAGGAGACAGCGATCCTGCTGCAGGTAACAGGCGTATGTCCATCTCCAGCTGCAGCTGTCCAGGCCCTCTGTGCTTGACTCCCATTCTCCAGGGCCCTGAGGCTAACACTCAGCCTAAATGCAGCCCTCCTCAATTTCCTGCACCACACCTTGTCCTTATTCCATGAGAGCCCAGGTCAAGAGAAGTGAAACTCTATCCCCCGGCACACACATTGTGCTATCCCTCTATTGGGCCGAATGTATAGGATCTGTGGTACTGATGGCCACACCAGTGTCCAGATTATCCACGCAAAACGGAAGTTTCCAGGGTTCTGAAAGAGGGTGTTTTGATGGCTTTGAAAAATCTTTTCCAAGTGCCTCCTGGGGTTTCAAATCCACCCATGCTCTGAGACAACTATAGGTGATTTATGAACACAGAAAGACACAGACAGACAGACACACACACACACACACATTACTGTCACATCTGGTAGTACAGCATATGGTGAGGTTTGGGGCAGTTTGGGGTCTGTGGGCATGAAAGCTGCTGCCTTACAATCTCTACAAGCCAGGTTTTAGCAATCAATTGTCTGAATGTCATATCGAATCCATTGTAGAATGACTGCATCAGTCTCTCTCTCTCTCTGTATATATATATATATATATATATATATATATATATATATATATATATAACCTGTAGAGATCTGAAAATATTTTTTAGCTAGAGACCTGCACAGCTCTGGATTAGGGTAGTAATGTGGATACACCTGGCCCTTCTGAGCCACAGTCATGAGAGACATCTCACAGAGCCATTGGTATACCTCTTATCAGTCTACAAATCTCTCTCAGCACAAATTACTGCTGCCAAATCATCTACATCCCTCTTGCTCTTTTTGTCCACCGAATCCTATCCAAAAACTGTAAATCAAAGAAGAAATAGACATAGTGCAGCTCCCTGCACACAGGACAGTCTGAGCCTGGACCAGGGAGATGCAATACGCCAGCCTGCATCTTGGCTGGAGCATCACTAAGACTACTTCCAAATTGGAGATGCGAGGGCAGTTTTGGAGAGTGGGATGCACGCCAAGTGTTGCTTCTCAGAGTGGGCTAAGACCTAGATGTTCTAAGTGTAACATTTCCTCACAAATATAAAATAACTATGCCACTTGTAAGAAGTATGCATGGGCATGGAGGGTTTGTCCTCAGTGCTCTGGCATTGATCAACACAGGGCCAGAATTTCAGTCCTTTTCTGTCTCTGTCATCCTGTCTCTCTGACTGGCTCTACGTGCCTTATTCCTGGCCCCTTACTGGAAGCCAGTGCATGCATCTTGTACTCAGTCATCCTGGTGTTGAAATTTTCCTTTCTTTGCCCTTTGAATTATTTAGTCTTCTGCACATGGTGTAGTACAGAGGGGAACTGCGGAGACAGTGTTGCTGCTGCAGGTTCTAGGCATATGTCCATCTGCAGCTGCAGATGTCCAGGCACTCTGTGCTTGAGTCCCATTTTTCATGGCCCTGCGGCTGACACTCAACCTAAATGCAGCCCTCCTCACCTTCCTGCACAGCTTCCTTGTCCTTATTCCCTGAGAGCCCAGGTGAAGAGAAGTGAAACTCTATCCCCCTGGCACAAATATTGTGCTTTCCTTCTATTAAGCTGAATATAAAGTATCTGTGGTACTGATGGCCACACCAGTGTCCAGATTTTCCACACAAAATGGAAGCTTCCAGGGTTCAGAAAGAGGGTTTTTTGATGGCTGTGAAATGTCTTTTCCAAGTGCCTCCTGGGGTTTCAAATCCTTTTGAAACCTCAAGTTCTTTCTTGTATCTAGGGAATATTCTCACCTCTGGCCAGAATGCCCTCCCAACTAGTAGCACAGCTATCCTGGGGTCAGGAGGTCTGCCAGCCTGCTAGCTCCTGGAGAGATTCCTGAGTATGTCCTCAGGGCCCAAGTGGTAACAGTTGTTTCCAATTGCCTTTATTAGGAGCATCCAGGCCCTCAGGTGAGGGGCGGGACTGTGATCTCCACTGGAACTCCTAATTCAGCCAATGGAGGCATCCATCTTTCTTTTGTCTCTCCATAGCAAGGGCCCAGGTGCCCCGACCAGCAGGTCGGTGAACAGGGGCTAGGAACCCAATGAGACCTGAAATGGAGGAACATAAGACACGACGAAAGATAGCAAGTCAAGTTTCTGATCAAGCTGTACAATTTTATTGTGAACCCAGGCATTATAAGGCTTTGGGGAAGGAGAGGGAATGTTGGAGGAGGGGTGAGGGGGAGCAAACTTCAAAGAGGAATGTTCCTTGCAACAACTGGCAGGAACCAAATTGTGTGTTGACTCACTTGTGTTGACTCATTTGATTACTGGTAAAGGGTTTACCTAAGGGGAAATGGCCTGCCCATGGGGGAATTAACACTTGTCTTGAGGGGTTCCGTTGTCTCAAAGCTTATCATCTATCAAGCAGAGAAATGGCTCCTGGCATACTCTCCTTTTTTATAATTTTAAATTGAGGCAGGCAATGGGGGTGAGGAGCAGAGACCCTAACAGCAGGTTTGGTGGGCGTAACCAGAGGAGGGAAGTATTGACCTGATTCCTCCCACGGGGTCAGTGCAAAACCAACCTTCCTGCATCTTATAAGGCTCTTGGTGTCTTTTTGGGGAGGGGAGGCAGAGCCACAGTTTCTAGGGAAACAATTTTTGTTGCTGACACCAACCTCCATGCAAATCAGGTTTGCTTCATGGGGGACTCAGAGGCGGACTATAGGGTCCTCCCCCTGCAGTGCTTTGCCTTGCACCCCTTACTGGTGTCCTTGCCCTGTCATGGTTGGATGTCTCAATGCATAATTATGAGTTTTATGCCATCCGAAAAGGGGGTCTGTCATCCTCAGGTTCAGCCAGGCCTCTGTCAGCAAAATCAAGTCTGTGATAATGTATTTGCAAAGGTTTTGATGCCAAGGAGTCAATCTGCCATTTTATAAAATCAGTAATCTTATTAAAAATAAAGGGTCTTAAGGTAATCATTTACAAAAGACTAATAAGTTTCCCATAAGGGGTTCTGTAGTGACTCAAGTCTATTTGTGGTGGAGTCTATAACCTGTTGTAATTTGTCAGAAAATTTATAGGAGGAATATATAGAGTGTCCTAGGATGCCACCAGCAAGACTAAGGGAAGCAGTCAGTAGATGTGATGTCCAGGGGAAGAAAGACAGCACATCTGGTCTTCTGGTCAGCGCCAACTGATGAAATTTTTCTTCTTCATAGAGGGTCAACTGTGGAACAAGCAAAACTAGGAGGCAATGACCAGGTAGAGAAGAATTGACATGAAAATATAGGATGGTGTTTACCAAAACACAGAGGAGGTGCATACACATTAGAAGTCCAGGTGAGGTTCCTTGAACATCAAGGAACATTTTGAGAAAAGTGAGCAGTCAATAAGCATGCAAAGATGAAGTCAGCAGTGGTAGGTCAGCAGAAAGAAGACTTGGATAAGCTGGTGAGGTTAGCTGGAGTATATACTGCCATGGTGTCCTTTGTGGTAAAGATTTGCCAAAACAAATCTTCTATCAGACCAAAAACACAATGAATTACCTTAATTTATCAAGAATAAACCTCTGGCAGTGTCTTAAAACAAACCAGGTTGTTTTTAAAAGCAGAAAGATATAAAGAGGAAAACCAGTGCAAGAGCCTCTGGCATGTAAATAATTAACATAACTATTGTGTTATCTTTTACTAACCCAAGCCAGTCTTAAAAACAATTTTAAGTAAAATGTTAAACTTTGTTTGCTAGGACCTTTGTTTATCACAAAGCTATCACACCCTTAGGGCAGCTATGAACAAGGGTGGGTACACAACTTATTGATCTTTCACTTTGATTTGGATAGGCAACTTAAAAAGCTAACATAAACCTTATAGCTGAAATGTTAAAATAAATTTTTACTGTTAACATTTCTTTTAGATGACCATTTTACACTAAATAATTTTGTTGAATCACATCTGTTGAAAAAAAATTATCAGGCCGGGAATAGCACGTTTAACCCTTTTTTCCTGGCAAGGCCACTGCTCTACACTGACTGGGTTATTAGAAAGTCAGTTCAAGGATGGAATTAAATTAACAAACAGTGGCAGTTGATATTGGGGTGCTGGTAATATCTACAATTTTCACAAGAGTGAGAGAGACTGCAGAGGCATTTTACCATGTCTAGATATCTCAGAAAATCTTTTAATTAATGAATTGATGTTGATATAAGCTATCAGAAGGATGAAACTGTCCTATATTTTACTCTGGTAAAAGTGTGCCAACTCTATGAGTCGGGATCTTTAAAAGCACATTTAGCTTAACAAAATCTTATTTAGATTCCTGGGCCAGTGGGGGGTGGGAGTGGTCGGGAGGGATGGGTCACAGTCCTTTGGTGGTGGGAATGGTGTTTATGTACACTCCTAGCAAAATGTAGACATATAAATCAGTAGCTAATTAATATGAGAGGGGGAAATCAATTGTATGTCTCAAAGTTTCTCAAAAGACAAACTGAATATTTTTAATATATAGGCTATGTATTTGATATGCGGACTCTCTCAAAAGCCTAGACCAAGTAGATTAGAAGCTTCCAATAGCACAGCTATACACAAGATACTGGGTACTGTCCAGCAAACCATAACAAAGGGACTTTTCAAAGTTAACCCAATTAACAAATAATGTGATGATAATATTAACTATTGATTGTCTTTTTGAACCCTAAGACAGCAGGAACCTCACATCTTCACTATAGAGCCCCTACTTCCCCGAGTCCTGGAACCCTTGGATAGGGCCCACTTTCCCGTATGCATCTCCCAATCCAAACCAAATAACATTGCATCTGCCGATCACAACCTAACCAAAGCAACGATTGCTACCTCAACATGCTTCACCTCAGAATGTATCCAGAGACTTCACGTGTGGAATGACAACCCTTCAGCTTCATTACTCGGGTGAGATCTTTCCTTTAATAGTACACTCTAATTTCATCTCAGGTAGTTCACTTTCTAACAAAGTCCCATAACCTAGATATACACCAGTTTCTGTGAGAGAGAGCTTATGTGCACACGTATCCATAAACTACTGCAAAATATATACCTGAAAGCAGGACTACACTAGAGTTTGCAGTGAGTACCTCCCTAACACTTCCTCTCCACTATTCCAAGCTTGGGATCCATGATTGCTCAACAAATTGTTTGGCTTCATATGTTAACTCTCTTTTCAATCACCAGGTTCCAGATGCCACCAGAATGCTGGCTAGGCTTCCCTGGATTGAAGACCCCACCAATGTGTCCTGGAGCTCAGCTTCCCCAGAGTCACACCCTACTAGGGAAAGAGAGAGGCAGACTGGGGGTATGGACCGACCAGTCAACGCCCATGTTCAGCGGGGAAGCAATTACAGAAGCCAGACCTTCTACCTTCTGCAACCCTCAATGACCCTGGGTCCATGCTCCCAGAGGGATAGAGAATGGGAAAGCTACCATGGGAGGGAGTGGGTTATGGGGATTGGGTGTTGGGAATTGTGTGGAGTTGTACCCCTCCTACCTTATGCTTTTGTTCACTAATCCTTTCTTATATAAAAAATTAAAAAAAAAAAAACTTAAAACAACCTTTAGTTACTTAGGGGTTAACACACATTAATGAAAACAAGGTTAGCACAGACTTAAAACATACATTCTTGGTGAATGGAAAATTTTCCCTTTGAAAAACCGCTTTGGTTTTTGGATTCCTAACTCACAGCCTATCTACCCAGGAGGGGCGTTAGTGGCTAGGGAATGATTGACTGCAGTCTTTGCCAATCTGTGGAGCAGAGGCTCTGTGCCGTGATTGGCTGTGAGGGCGGAACAGGCGGGCTTAGTTTACCGCTGCACTGCCTCGCAGAGAAAAATCTTTGAAAATTTTTTTCTGGGCTAAGGTACATTTTACAGTTTTAAAGAAAGTGGTCTAATCAGTATTACTGGCCAAGTCAAGGACTGGAGCACAAAACGGAGGGGCGGTGGTGTAGGGAGGCAGTCTGGACAAGGAAGAGCATAGGGGTTAGGGTTAGCCAATTTGAGCCTGGCTCCAAGTAACAGGAAAAGCCAAAACCGGGTTTGATTTGAATGGTTTAGTCTTAGTTTTAGTTTTAGGGATTGGGTTTTTTGGTGAGGCTAAAAATGTAAGCTCTTCTGTAACTGCAGCAATTTCTTTCATTAATTGAAGCTGCTCTCTCCGTTCAGCAAGGACCTTGCGGAGGGTAGAAATTCCTGTAAGGGCTCCTGAGCATGCCCAGCTGACAGAAGGATTGTCAAGGAGAGGGTCAGGCTGGAGAGCAGGGGCACGTATATAGGGAGGGGAATTAAAGGGAGGAGGACACCAATCAGGATTGTAGTATCTGGCAGCCTCTTTTTCTAACAAAGCCTCATTCTCCACGGGAAGTACTTCAGGAGAGGGAGGGTTTTGTAAAACTGGATAGAGGCGGGGGAAAGAATGCTGGGTTTCATTCTCATGTGAATTAGCAATAGGAGAGTCAATGGAGGGAACTTTAGTAAGTGCAGTGGGACCTGTAGGGAGGGGAATAGGGATTTTACTTTCATCAGGTGCTGGGAGGCTTTTATTTTGACTGGGTACTGGGTGATCACGATCAATAATCACAGAAGGGCATGGGGATGGGGACTTTGTCCTGGACGGTGGACTAGAAAGTTGCCAGAGGACCTTTTCACCCTCTGTAATAAGGTTTTTAATATCAGGGTGGTTATTATAGATTTTTAAGATATCATTAATTAAATTCCAGTAACAAAATGCAGAAACAGGTACACATAGAGGACCAAAAGACTGATAGTGATCCTTAAGACAGTCACCAATTCTCCTCCAACGCTTCTCATCTATAGTGCCTTCCTGGGGGAACCAGGGGCAAATATTTCCAATATAATCTAAAAACGTCATTAATTCTTTCTTTTTAAGCCTATTTCATCATGTCTTGAGTGACGCCTTGAGTCCTTTAATGAATAAATAGTTTGCTGAATTCATGTCCCATGGTATTGCTTACCTCAGCCTATGTGACACTCTCCTCCAGATGCTATTCACGGTTGGGTATCTCCATGGCAATCTATGCGAGTCTTTGCATTACCGCCCTCGGGCCATAGTGACTCAGTGAATTCGGGTAGGCCTACCCTCTCGATCAGTGGAGTTGCTAGGTCCAGAAGGCTTCTTCACCCCACGATCCGGGCGCCAGAATGCCCTGATCAGCAGGGCGGTGAACAGGGGCTAGGAACCCAATGAGACCTGAAATCAAGGAACATAAGCCACGAAGAATGACAGCAAGTCAAGTTTCTGATCAAGCTGTAAAATTTTATTGTGAACACAGGCATTATAAGGCTTTGGGGAAGGAGAGGGAATGCTGGAGGAGGGGGGAGGGGAAGCAAACTTCAAAGAGGAATGTTCCTTGCAACAGGAACCAAACTGTGTGTTGACTAACTTGTGGTGACTCACTTGATTACTGATAAATGGTTTACCTAACGGGAAATGGCCTGCCCAGGGTGGAATTAACACTTGTCTTGAGGGGTTCCTTTGTCTCAAAGCTTATCATCTATCAAGTAGAGAAATGGCTCCTGCCACCCGGGGAGTTTGTGCTTCCTGCAACCAGAGCGACTTTGTATGGGACACTCATGGATGCCTACTTCTGGGAATCTCTCTGAGTGTGATGTGTGGACACCAGGACACCGTGATCAGGGATTGTGAGGCCACAGGAGCAATTGCCTTAGCACACCCAAAGGGGAGGTGTAAGGGGCTGGGTTCATCCACTATTGTTTGGTCAAACACTGTTCCCATCTATGTTGAGACACAGCTCTTTCTGGGTTCTTTCTGGGCTTGTAATCTGCTGTCCACTGAGAAGTGGATTGGGATCCTGGAGGCTGAGTATGAAGCCAAACGTGACTGGACAGGGTCCTGTCCCTGAATTCTGAGGGATGCCCCAGCTTCCCCTGTTGGCAGTGTTTGGGTGATAGTGAGGCATGAGATAGAATCGGGAACTCGGGAGAGCAAGACATGAGAGTCCCTTTGCATATGCATTCTAGCTTAGCCAGAATCTGGGATAGCTGGCTTTCCCTAACCAGCTAGGTTCTCTGTAGATAAGTTGCAGGTGAGGATGGCTACATTGCCACCCATGCTCTGAGACTACTATAGGTGAGTTCTGAGCACACACAGACACAGACAGACAGACAGACACACACACACACATTACTGTCAGGTCCGGTAGTACAGCATATGGTGAAGGCAGGGGCTGACTGGGGTCTGTGGGCATGAGAGCTGCTTCCTAACAATCTCTAAAAGCCAAGTTTGAACCTGTCATCAATGAACACAGTGTAGGAGGTTTTTGAATTCTGGTCTCTTTCCAAATCATATATTTCTCTTCTTGCCTTTTCTGTCTCTAACTCTCACATGCTCTCACACACTCTGTCTTCACTCATTAATATTTTACTTATATACTTATTTTACTGACACAGTTCCCATCTATGTTGAAACACAGATCTTTCTGCGTACTTTCTGAACTTGTAATCTGCTGCCCTGAGCAGTGGACTGAGATTCAGGAGGCTGAGTAGGCAGCCAAACGTGACTGGACAGGCTCATGCCCCTGAATTGTGAGGGTGTCCCAGCTCCCCCCGGATGATAGATAGTGAGGCATGGGATTGAATAGGGAACTCAGGAGATTTAGACATGAGAGTCCCTTTGCATATGCATTCTTGCTTCGCCAGAATCTGGGCTTGCTGGCTTTCCCTGACCAGCTAGTTTCTCTGTACATAAGTTGCAGGTGAGGCTGGCTACCTTGCCACCCATGCTCTGAGACTACTACAGGTGAGCTCTGAGCACACACAGACACACACAGTCAGACCGACAGACAGACACACACACACATTACTGTCAGGTCTGGTAGTACAGCATATGGTGAAGGCTGGGGCTGTCTGTAGTCTGTGGGCATGAGAGCTGCTGGCTTACAATCTCTACATGCCAGCTTTGAACCTGTCATTAATGAACACAGTGTAGGAGATTTTTGAATTCTGAGAAACTGATGAGAGAGTGGTTTTTTGCCCTGAGGTTTGCACTGGGAACTTGCAGCTGCCCTTGTGTGTTGCCAGACTAGGAAACTTGTGGTGCCTGTCCATGTGGAGAGTCTCCTGGATGAGGTCCTTCTCAAGCCTTTTTGGATTGGTCCCTTTGGAGCTGCATATAGCGAATGATTTGGAGATTTTACTCCTTTGGACAATTCTTTTCCTGATGCACAGTTTCTCTCCAGGTTTTAGCAATCAATTGTTGAATGTCATATTGAATCCATTGTAGAAAATGACTACATCAGTGTCTCTCTCTATCTCTCTCTCTCTCTCTCTCTCTCTCTCTCTCTATATATATATATATATATATATATATATGTAACATGTAGAGGTCTGAAAATATTTTTAGCTAGAGACCTGCACAACTCTGGATTAGGGTAGTAAAGTGGATACACATGGCCCTTCTTAGCCACAGTCATGAGAGACATCTCACAGAGCCATATCATTTATCACTCTACAAATCTCTCTCAGCACAAACTACCACTGCCAAATCATCTACTTCCCTCTTTCTCTTTTTGTCCACCGAGTCCTATCCCAAAACTGTAAATCAAAGAAGAAATAGACATAGTGCAGTTCGCTGCACACAGGACAGGCTGAAGCTGGACCAGGGAGATGAAATACGGCAGCCTGCATTTGGCTGGAGCCTCACTAAAACTACTTCCAATTTGGAGAGCTAAGGGCAGTTTTGGAGAGTGGGCTGCACGCCAAGTGTTACTTCTCAGTGTGGGCTAAGACCTAGGTGTTCTAAGTGTAACCTTTCCTCACAAATATAAAATAACAATGCCACTTTTAAGAAGTATGCATGGGCATGGAGGGTTTGTCTTCAGTGCTCTGGCACTGATCAACACAGGGCCAGTATTTCTTTCCTTTTCAGTCACTGTCATTCTGTCTCTCTGACTGTCTCTGTGTGCCTTCTTTCCTGGACCCTTTGTGAAAGTCAGTGCATGCATCGTGAACTGGGTCTTCCTGGTGTTGAAATTTTCCTTTCTTTGCCCTTTGGATTATTTAGTCTCATGCATATGGCGTAGTACAGAGGGGATCTGAGGAGACAGCCTTCCTGCTTCAGGTAACAGGCATATGTCCATATGCAGCTGCAGCTGTCCAGGCCCTCTGTGCTTGACTCCCATTCTCCAGGGCCCTGTGGCTGACACTCAGCATAAATGCAGCCCTCCTCAATTTCCTGCACGGCATCCTTGTCCTTTTCCATGAGAGCCCAGGTCAAGAGAAGTGAAACTCTACCACCTTGGCACACATATTGTGCTTTCACTCTATTGTGCTTTCACACCAGCGTCGAGATTTTCCACACAAAACGGAAGATTCCAGGGTTCTGAAAGAGGGTGTTTTGATGGCTGTGAAATGTCTTTTCCAAGTGCCTCCTGGGGTTTTAAATCCTTTTGAAACCTGAAGTTCTTTCTTGTATCTAGGGAATATTCTCACCTCTGGCCCAAAGGCCCTCCCAACTAGGATCACAGCTATCCCGGGGTCAGGAGGGCTGCCATCCTGCTAGCTCTTGGAGGGATTCCTGAGTATGTCCTCAGGGTCCAAGTGGTAACAGGTGTTTCCAATTTCCTTTATTAGCAGCAGCCATGTCCTCAGATGAGGTGCAGGGCTGTGATCTCTACTGGAATCTCCTAATTCAGCCAATGAATCTCCTAATTCACAGGCATCCATATTCCTTTTGTCTGTCCATAGCAAGGGCCTGGGGAGTTTGTGCTTCCTGCAAGCAGAGCGACTTTGTATGGGATACTCATGCATTCCTACTTCTGGGAAACTCTCTGAGTGTGATGTGTGGACACCAGGACACCATGATCAGGGATGTGAGGCCACACGAGCAATTGCCTTAGCCAGACCCAAAGGGTAGGTATAAGGGACCGGGTTCATCCACTATTTTTTGGTCGAACACAGTTCCCATCTATGTTGAAACACAGCTATTTCTGTGTTCTTTCTGTGCTTGTAATCTGCTGCCCGGAGCAGTGAACTGAGAATCTGGTGGCTTAGTAGGCAGCCAAACATGACTGGACAGGCTCCTGCCCCTGAATTCTGAGGGGTGCCCCAGCTTCCCCCGTTGGCAGTGTGTGGATGATAGATAGTGAGGCATGGGATTGAATAGGGAACTCAGGAGATTTAGACATGAGAGTCCCTTTGCATATGCATTCTTGCTTAGCCAGAATCTAGGGTAGCTGGCTTACCCTGACCAGCTAGGTTCTCTGTACATAAGTTGAAGGTGAGGCTGGCTACCTTCCCACGCATGCTCTGAGACTACTATAGGTGAGCTCTGAGCACACACAGACACAGACAGACAGACAAACAGAAACACATACACACACATTATTGTCAGGTCTGATAGTACAGCATATGGTGAAGGCTGGGACTGTCTGGGGTCCCTAGGCATGAGAGCTGCTTCCTTACAATCTCTACAGGCCAGCTTTGAACCTGTCATCAATGAACACAGTGTAGGAGGTTTTTGAATTCTCACTCTTTCCAGCAGAAATGGCTGGTGGGTGGGCCTTCCAGAGGCTGCCCATGAGCGTGCTGCAGGGCCGTGTGGGCGGTGCTCAAGCTTGCTGGCCAATCACTGACTATGGGCATTGACACTCCTGGGCGTGTCCTAGCACACTGGCCAATTATATTGCTGGAATGGGTTCTGATCATAACCAAGACCTCTGGCCTCTCAGAGCATGGCTGGTGCCCTGTCTGCAGGCCTTCTGAAGTAAGCCCCACAATGGGAGCTCAGAGCTGGACTTAAAAGGCTGCATGTGATTCCAGGACATGCGAGGCAGGGTTCAGCCCAGGGCCCTGCTTTGCAGAAGCTGTCCAGTGTGCATGTGTATAACTCCCTTTGTGCCTGTGCCTCTTTGGATGTGTGCGTGTGTGTAAGTGTGAGAGTGTGTGTTTGTGTGTGTGTGTGTGAGGGAGCGAGAGAGAGAACAAGAGAATCACTGTGACACAGATGATTTTATACAAAACACTTGGCACATTCTGATTTACAGTTCAATATTGACACGATTGTGGCTCTCCTTGGCCCTTGGTCACTTTTCTTATATTCAGATGTAAAGACACTGAAGAGGGAGATGTTTTTGCCCTGAGGCTTGCACTGGGAACTAGCAGCTGCCCTGTGTGTGTTGCTAGACTAGGAATCTTGTGGTGCCTGTCCATGTGGAGAGTATCATGGATGAGTTCCTTCTCGAGCCTTTTTCGCTCTGTCCGTTGGAGCTGCATATACCTAATGATTTGGAGATTTTACTCCTTTGGACAATTCTTTTCCTGATGCACAGTTTCTCTCCAGGTTTTAGCAATCAACTGTCTGAATATCATATCGCATCCATTGTAGAAAATGACTACATCAGTGTCTTGCTGTCTCTCTCTCTATCTCTCTCTCTCATTATATACATATATATATGTATATAATGAGAGATATATATATATATATATATGTATCATGTAGAGGTCTGAAAATATATTTTAGCTAGAGACCTGCACAGCTCTGGATTAGGGTAGTAATGCGGATAAACCTGGCCCTTCTGAGCCACAGTCATGAGAGACATCTCACAGAGCCATTCGTTTACCTCTTGTCACTCTACAAATCTCTCTCAGCACAAACTACCGCTGCAAAATCATCTACTTCCCTCTTGCTCTTTTTGTCAACTGAGTCCTATCCCAAAACTGTAAATCAAAGAAGAAATAGACATAGTGCAGGTCCCTGCACACAGGACAGGCTGAGGCTGGACCAGGGTGATGAAATACGCCACCCTGCATTTGGCTGGAGCATCACTAAAACTACTTCCAATTTGGAGAGTCAAGGGCAGTTTTGGAGAGCGGGCTGCAGGCCAAGTGTTACTTCTCAGATAGGGCTAAGACCGAGATGTTCTAAGTTTAACCTTTCCTCACAAACATAAAATAGCAATGCCATTTGTAACAAGTATGCTTGGGCATGGAGGGTTTGTCTTCAGTGCTCTGGCACTGATCAACACAGGGCCAGAATTTCTGTCCTTTTCAGTCACTGTCATTATGTCTCTCAGCCTGTCTCTGCGTGCCTTCTTCCCTGGACCTTTCCTTGAAGTCAGTGCATGCATCTTGAACTTGGTCTTCACGGTGTTGAAATTTTCCTTTCTTTGCCCTTTGTATTACTTAGTCTTGTGCATATGGCGTAGTACAGAGGGGAACTGAGGAGACAGCGTTCCTGCTGCAGGTAAGAGGCATATGTCCATCTGCAGCTGCAGCTGTCCAGGCCCTCTGTGCTTGACTCCCATTCTCCAGGGCCCTGTGGCTGACACTCAGCCTAAATGCATCTCTCCTCAATTTCCTGCACCACATCATTGTCCTTATTCCATGAGAGCCCAGGATAAGAGAAGTGAAACTCTACCACCCTGGCACACACATTGTTCTTTCCCTCTATTGGGCCGAATGTAAAGGATCTGTGGTACTGATGCCCACACCATTGTCCAGATTTTCCACGAAAATGGAAGCTTCCAGGGTTCAGAAAGAGGGTGTTTTGATGGCTGTGAAATGTCTTTTCCAAGTGTCTCCTGGGGTTTCAAATCCTTTTGAAACCTGAAGTTCTTTCTTTTATCTAGGGAATATTCTCACCTCTGGCCCGAAGGACCTCCCAACTAGGAGCACAGCTATCGCGGGGTCAGGAGGTCTGCCAGCCTGCTAGCACCTGGAGGGATTCCTGAGTATGTCCTCAGGGTCCAAGTGGTAACAGGTTGCCGCCGACCACCCAACTGGGGGCTCAGCAGGCCGATCCAGGGAGAATGAGACTTATAGGTGGGAGGTGGATTCGGCATGACAGACAACACTGAGACACATGAGTTTCAATGCTGCTGCAATCTTTTACTGATATAGAGATTCTTTTTATAATAGCATAACAAAGAAGCATAAATCAAAAGCTGGCCAAGTCAGTTGACCACAAAGTACGCAGGGTACATTTTTTATAAGTAACACAGACAGGAGGAACTGAAGGCATACAACTACCATCAAAACGAAAGCACAGCCATACTGTTCTTTCATGGGTTATTAACCACATCCCTTTGGTTTCAGACAAAAGTCAATTTATCAGTAAGAACTAAATGCTTTCACTGCTCTCATTTATCCAAAAGGCTATTCTTTCTCCTTCCAAGCACTGGACCTTAATACCCAGAATGGGGTGGCACTAGTGGGAACACGGCGTCTTGCTCTGATCCTTATGCCAAGCTCCCTTTCCTGTAATCTACCTAAGACAATATGCAGGTGCATTTCAGGGTTGCTATGTAACATGTTTCCTGGGAAAGCTAAAGGACCATTGTCTGTATGATTGAATGTAATATTTCTGAGAATAGTGCTCAGTTCTTGCTCAACCTGGATAGCCAAGTCATTGGGGCTTGAAGTGCTGGGATTTACTGTTGTAAGGGGCTTTTCATCCAGTGGGGTCCCATCTGGAATGTCCAGACTAGACTTGGGGGGTTGCACTGTAAGCGTCTCCGGAGTCTCCTGGACATTCCCTGGGTGGCCTGCATAAAGCATGATAAACAACAACAGTAAGCTTTCAGAAGCGAAACCAAGTCCACCTAGCCATCCAAGGCCTTTCCGCCAACCGGGAGACCCAGGGATCCGTCCACACAAATATCCAGGCTTCTGTCCACCACCTATCTTGGGTACGGTCTTCCGTACAGGAGCTTGTAAGGCCCCTGTCCGGTTCCCTAACCAGGTCACCCGCACTGTTTTGTCACACCACGGTCGTGGCCTGCCTATCTGGCCAGACAGGTGTGGCAACAGGTGTTTCCAATTGCCTTTATTAGCAGCAGCCAGGCCCTCAGGTGAGGTGCGGGGCTGTGATCTCCACTGGAAGCTCCAAATTCCGCCAATGTAGGCATCCATCTTCCTTTTGTCTCTCCATAGCAAGGGCCCAGGGAGTTTGTGCTTCCTGCAAGCAGAGCGACTTTGTATGGGACACTCATGCATGCCTACTTTTGGGAATCTCTCTGAGTGTGATGTGTGGACACCAGGCACCATGATCAGGGATTGTGAGGCCACAGGAGCAATTGCCTTAGCCGGACCCAAAGGGTAGGTTTAAGGGGCTGGGTTCATCCACTATTGTTTGGTCATACACAGTTCCCATCTATGTTGAAACACAGCTCTATCTGGTTTCTATCTGGTCTTGTAATCAGCTGCCCTGAGCAGTGGACTGAGATTCAGGAGGCTGATTAGGCAGCCAAATGTGACTGGACAGACTCATGCCCCTGTATTCTGAGGTGTGCCCCAGCCTACACCATTGGCAGTGTTTGGATGATAGTGAGGCCTGGGATTGAATCGGGAACTCAGGAGAGGGAGACATGAGAATCCCTTTGGATATGCATTCTTGCTTAGCCAGAATTTGGGCTAGCTGGCTTACCTTGTCCAGCTAGGTTCTTTGTACATAATTTGCAGGTGAGGCTGGCTACCTTGACACCCATGCTCTGAGACTATGATAGGTGAGCTCTGAGCACACACAGACACAGACAGACAGACAGACAGACACACATTCACACACACATTACTATCAGGTCTGGTAGTACAGCATATGGTGAAGTCTGAGGCGGTCTGGGGTCTGTGGGCATGAGAGCTGCTGCCTTACAATCTCTACAAGCTAGGTTTAAACCTGTCATCAATTAACACAGTGTAGGAGGTTTTTGACTTCTGGTCTCTTTCCAACTCATCTATTTCTCTTCTCGCCTTCTCTGTCTCAAACTCTCACAGGCTCTCACACACTCTGTCTTCACTCATTGATATTTTATTTATATACTTATTTTACTGACAGGCCCAGATATACAAAGAGATTTACCAGAGCACTGCGGAGCTCTGGCTTGTTTTGTTGGTGATATCACCTAGGCTACTGGAGCCACAGCTTTGTAAGTCTCTCTGACACAAGCAATATTCTGTCTCCTCATATCCATGGCAGTATCTCTCAGACTTTATAATAAACATATACATATATATATATGTTATTTTTAGAATTGTCGACCTATGTAATTAATATTTATCAGAATTAACACATTTATAAAAGCTCCCTTTTTCATTAATAATTGGCAACCTAGTTAGAACAGGATTCAATACAATTATAAATAATAGTTCCTTCCAGTAGTATTTCTAATAGCATTTCTATCAGCATACTTATTGTAATTATCATAGTACAGAACTTGCCTCCTTTCTCTAGTGTAAGCTTCAGTACATATGAGTTTCTTCTCATTCTCCTGAAATCTTAATTTCCCTGGACTCTGAAGTGTCTCAGAATTTTTGAAGCAGCCCTCTGTTTCTCAGCAGGTGGTTTTCATTATCTGCTGTAATCAGGTCTTCTTGTGCTTTTTGTTTTTATTTTTCATTTTTTTCAAATCCTCCTAGATCATCCCCATTTATTTGCATATTTATTTATTTATTTAGTCATATTATACGAGGGGTCATTTCTTCTGCTTGATAGATTTTTATCTTATATTTGAAGGGAAGTTTACACTCACAATACATTTCGTGTGGTAAATACTACACACATATGGTGAAGGCAGGGTTGGTCTGGGTTCTGTGGACTTGAGACTTCTGCCTTACAATCTCTACGACCCAGGTTTGAACCTGTCATGTGTGAACACAGTGTGGGAGGCTTTGGACTTCTGGTCTCTTTCCAACTCTTCTATTTCTCTTCTTACCTTCTCTGTCTCTGACTCTCACAGGCTCTCACTCACACTGTTGGTACTTATTAATATTTTACTTATACATTATTTTACTGACAGGCCCAGATATACAATGGAAATCACCAGGACACTGCTGATCTCTCGCTTGTTTTGTTGGCGATTTCACCTAGGTTTCTGGAGCCTTAGCTTTGTAAGTCTCTCTGGCACAAGCCATACTCTGTCTCCTCATAGCCATGCCAGTATCCCTCAGAGTTTACAATAACGATACACATACATATATGTACATATATATACATATATATATCAGTCATTTTTAGAATTGTTGACCTTTTTATTTGATCTTAATGCAGAATTACCACATTTATAACAGCCTCCGTATTCATAAATAATTGGTCACATAGTTGGAGCAGGATTCACTACAATTATAAATTGTAAGCATTCCAGGAGCATTTCCAATAGCTTTTCTATCAGTATCCTCATTGTAATTATCATACCACAGAACTTGCCTCCATTTTCTAGTGTAAGCTTCAATACATATGCCGTTCTTTTCATTCTCGGGAATTCTTAATTTGCCTGGACCCTGAAGTATCAGGGAAGTTTTTAAGCAGCCCTCTCTTTCTCAGCAGACGTTTTCCATATTTCTGCTGTAATCAGGTCTTCCTGTGTTTTTTTTTTAATTTTTTTCAAATCCTCCTGGATCATCCCGATTCATTTGCATATTTATTTATTTATTTAGTCCCATATCACATGACTGGTCATTTATTCTTCCTCATAGATTTTCTCTTATAATTGAAGGGAACTTTTTTTTTATTTTTTATTAAAGAAAGGATTAATTAACAAAACCATTGGGTAGGAGGGGTACAACTCCACACAATTCCCACCGCGCAATCTCCATATCCCACCCCCTCCCCCGATAGCTTTCCCATTCTCTATCCCTCTGGGAGCATGGACCCAGGGTCATTGAGGGTTGCAGAAGGTAGAAGGTCTGGCTTCTGTAATTACTTCCTCGCTGAACATGGGCGTTGACTGGTCGGTCCATACTCCCAGTCTGCCTCTCTCTTTCCCTAGTAGGATGGGTCTCTGGGGAAGCTGAGCTCCAGGACACATTGGTGGTGTCTTCAATCCAGGGAAGTCTGGCTGGCATCCTGATGACACCTGAAGGGAACTTTTGACACACAATACATTTCCTTTTGCAGATACTACACACTACTACAACTACTACTGCACTGTTTTTGACAGTGATATCCAATGCACAATGGATTAGTATTGCATGGCTCTAAAGAATGTTCACAAATTAACCTACAATGTTTTTAACCTCACAAATATTTATTCTGTTCTTTCTTGGGGGATGAATGATTTACTGTCAACAGTTACATGTAATAGTGGGCACAGGGATAATTTTCCCACTCTCCCTGTATTTCTGTACATCATTTGTAACTTTCTTACTGAGTAGAAGGAAACAGTCATAAATTGAGAGAGCAGGGCCCAAGCAGGAAGAGAGACAGAGAAACAGCTGCAGTTCTGATTTGACACTAGCCCTGCTTTTCCCTAGCTGGGTATGTGGTGAGCAGGGGCTCAAAACGGGGTCCTGGGCTTCAACATAGTTCCCTGGCATCTCGACCAACTGTGCCTCCAACCCAAGCTCCCTTCATTGTCCATGTAACTATCGATCTGCTCTAGGCACTTCTCACCTTCATATGCCAGAAACTTAACACTTCTTCACTCCACCCATGAAACTTTGACCTTTTACTTGAGTGCAAAGCAGTAACCCCAATCCACGTTATTTCAGGGAAAAGTGTGTGCGTCTGTGTGGGAGGTTGTGTGTCTGTGTGTGTGTGTGTGTAAGTGTACATAAGTGTGTTTCAGTTATGATTACCACTGTTGTTTCTTTATTCCTGACGCAGATTCTTAGGAACTGGGTTGTGCTATGACAAAAAAGTTTCCACTTCACAAGTGGTTTTTCAAATATGAATGGCACATTGGATATTCTGGACACTGATGTGCATTCTCCCAGGTGGTCCTCAGATGAGTTCTTTCCTTTGCTATTTCCATGCTGTGTGTTATTTTCTGTGTAGACTCAAAGAGGAGTGGCATGGGGGAGCTCAGCTGCATTCTGCTGTGTGTCCACAAGGTGGCAGCAAATGCCCATAGTTGAGTGTAGTGATTCTGTGGAATGAGGAGAACTCTGGGATTTGTGGCCCATGGACAGCAAGGTTGAAATAGACGTAGAGGGCCCTAGACATCTGTTCTTTCCTGTGGGGTGGGGGGATCCCCCATTTGGCTTTGCAAGTGGAAGGGATTTCTCTCTTTGTCTGGGATGACTCTACTGGGATCTTGTGAATCCCTGTGCTCAGCTACATTCTGCTGGGTGTCCACAAGAGTGCAGCACCAGTGGGGGACTAAGGTTCCATGGGGCAAGTGCCCTGAGGCACTGGGCTACGTCAGTGAAGACTGTGTTTCTGGGTGTGCCCCAAGAGCATGGCCAGCCTAGCTCAAGCAGGCAGTGTCCTAAGGACGGGTACATACAGGAGCTGTGTGGGTCTTGTTGGAAGAAACAGGGCCTTCAGAGGACGGCAGACAGTCCCCGGGGGCGGGTCTAAGAGACCGTGCCCTCTGAGCCAGTGTGTACTCATAGAAACGGCTGGCCAATTAGAGATGAAGAACATCACCCTCAGGGGCGTGAATCAAGAACTGGCCAATGAGAACAGAGAAGTTGCGAGTGCGGGACAAAGAGAGCAGCCTTCTGAAGGAAGCCCGCCAATTGGAGCTCAGAGCTGGCCTTAAAAGGCTGGGCATGCTTCCAGGAAGTACTAAGCAGGGTTCAGTCCAGGGCCCTGCCTTGCAGAAGCTGTCCAGTGCACATGTGTATAACTCCGTTTGTGCCTGTGCCTCTGTGGATGTGTGCGTGTGTGGCTGTGAGAGTGTGTGTTTGTTTTGTTTGTGTGTGTATATGTGTGGTAGGGAGAGAGAGAACAACAGAATCACTGTGGCACAGGTGATTTTGTGCAAAAAACTTGGCACATTCTGATTTACCGCTCAATATTTACACCATTGAAGCTCTCCTTGGCCCTTGGACACTTTTTTCTTTTCAGATGTAAAGACCCTGAAGAGGGAGAGGTTTTTGCCCTGAGGCTTGCACTGGGAACTAGCAGCTGCCCTGTGTGTGTTGCCAGACTATGAAACTTGTGGTTACTGTCCATGTGGAGAGTCTCCTGGATGAGATCCTTCTCAAGCCTTTTTCGCTAGGTCCCACTGGAGCTGCATCTAGCTAATGATTTGGAGATTTTACTCCTTTGGACAATTCTTTTCCTGATGCACGGTTTCTCTCCAGGTTTTAGCAATCAATTGTCTGAATGTCATATCACATCCATTGTAGAAAATGACTACATCAGTGTCTTGCTCTCTCTCTCTCTGTCTCTCTCTCTGTCTCTCTCTCTGTCTCTCTCTCTCTATATATATATATATACATATATGTAAGATGTAGAGGTCTGAAAATATATTTTAGCTAGAGACCTGCACAGCTCTGGTTTCGGGTAGTAACAGAAACACCTGGCCCTTCAGAGCCACAGACATGAGAGACATCTCACAGAGCATTCGTTTACCTCTTGTCATTCTACAAATCTCTCTCAGCACAAACTACAGCTGCCAAATCATCTACTTCCCTCTTGCTCTTTTTGTCCACAGAGTCCTATCCCAAAACTGTAAATCAAAGAAGAAATAGACATAGTGCAGTTTCCTGCACACAGGACAGGCTGAGGCTGGACCAGGGAGATGAAATGCGCCAGCCTGCATCTTGGCTGGAACATCACTAAAACTACTTCCAATTTGGAGAGGCGAGGGCAATTTTTGAGAGTGGGCTGCAGGCCTAGTGTTGCTTCTCAGAGTGGGATAAGACCTAGATATTCTAAGTGTAACCTTTCCTCACAAACATAAAATAATAATGCCACATGGAAGAAGTATGCATGGGCATGGAGGGTTTGTCTTCAGTGCTCTGGCACTGATCAACACAGGGTCAGAATTTCTGTCCTTTTCCGTCACTGTCATTCTGTCTCTCTGACTGTCTCTGTGTGCCTTCTTCCCTGGACCCTTTGTCGAAGTCAGTGCATGCATAGTGAACTCCATCTTCCTGGTGTTGAAATTATCCTTTCTTTGGAGGTATAAGGGGCCGGGTTCTTCCATTATTGTTTGTTCAAAAACAGTTCCCATCTATGTTGAAACACTGCTCTTTCTGGGTTCATTTCAACGGGGTAAGCTCCAGCTTACCCCGTTGAAAGTGTTTGGATGATAGTGAGGCATGATTTTGAATCAGGAACTCAGGAGAGGGAGACATGAGAGTCCTATTGCATGTGCATTCTTACTTAGCCAGAAACTGGGTAGCTGGCTTGCCCTGACCAGCTAGGTTCTCTGTACATAAGTTGAGGTGAGGCTGGCTACCTTCCCACCCATGCTCTGAGACTACTATAGGAGA
The DNA here is from genome assembly GCF_950295315.1 of Erinaceus europaeus. NCBI lineage: Eukaryota > Metazoa > Chordata > Mammalia > Eulipotyphla > Erinaceidae > Erinaceus > Erinaceus europaeus. The sequence goes on along the minus strand of NW_026647135.1, from coordinate 584,379 downwards.
GTTCTGAGCACACACAGACACACACAGACAAACAGACAGACACACACACACACATTAGTGTCAGGTCTGGTAGTACAACATCTGGTGAAGACTTGGGATGTCTGGGGTCTGTGGGCATGAGAGCTGTTGCCTTACAATCTCTACAAGCCAGCTTTGAACCTGTCATCAATGAACACAGTGTAGGAGGTTTTTGACTTCTGGTCTCTTTCCAACTCATCTATTTCTCTTCTTGCCTTCTCTGTCTCTAACTCTCACATGCTATCACACACTCTGTCTTCACTCATTGATATTTTACTTAATAATTATTTTACTGACAGGCCTAGATATACAAAGAGAATTACCAGAGCACGGCTGAGCTCTGGCTTGTTTAGCTGGTGATATCACCTAGGCTACTGGAGCCACAGCTTTGTAAATCTCTCTGACACAAGCCATATTCTGTCTCATCATTTCCATGGCAGTATCTCTCAGACTTTATAATAAACATACACACATATATATATATATATATATATATATATATATATATATATATATGTATATATATCTGTCATTTTTAGAATTGTCGACCTATGTTGATCTTTATCAGAATTAACACATTTATAACAGCTTCCTTTTTCATTAATAATTGGCCACCTAATTGGAGCAGGATTCAATACTATTATAAATAATAGAACCTTCCATTAGCATTTCTAATAGCATTTCTATCAGCATCCTTATTGTAACTATCATAGTACAGAACTTGCCTCCTTTCTCTAGTGTAAGCTTCAGTACATATGAGTTTCTTTTCATTCTTCTGAAATCTTAATTTCCCTGGACTCTGAAGTGTCTAGGAATTTTTGAAGCAGCCCTCTGTTTCTCAGCAGGTGGTTTTCATTATCTGCTGTAATCAGGTCTTCTTGTGCTTTTTGTTTTTATTTTTCATTTTTTTCAATCCTCCTAGATCATCCCCATTTATTTGCATACTTAGTTATTTATTTAGTCCTATATTACAGGAGGGGTCATGTCTCCTGCTTGATAGAATTTTCTCTTATAATTGAAGGGGAGTTTACACTCACAATACATTTCTTGTCGTAAATACTACACACATATGGTGAAGGCTGGGGTTGTCTGGGGTCTGTGGACGTGAGACTGCTGCCTTACAATCTCGACAACCCAGGTTTGAACCTGTCATGTATGAACACAGTGTGGGAGGTTTTTGACTTCTGGTCTCATTCCCACTCTTCTATTTCTATTCTTGCCATCTCTGTCTCTGACTCTCACAGGCTCTCACTCACTCTGTCTGCACTCATTAATATTTTACTTATATACTTATTTTACTGACAGGCCCTGATATATAAAGAGAGTCACCACGGCACTGCTGAGCTCTGGCTTGTTTTGTTGGCGATTTCACCTAGGTTTCTGGAGCCTCAGCTTTGTAAGTCTCTCTGGCACAAGCCATACTCTGTCTCCTCATAGCCATGCCTGTATCCCTCAGAGTCTATAATAAAGATACACTTACATATATGTACATATATATACATATATATATCAGTCATTTTTAGAATTGTTGACTTTTTTATTTGATCTTAATGCAGAATTACCATATTTATAACAGCCTCCTTATTCATAAATAATTGGTCACATAGTTGGAGCAGGATTCACTACAATTATAAATTATAAACCTTCCAATAGCATTTCCAATAGCCTTTCTATTAGTATCCTCATTGTAATTATCATAGCACAGAACTTGTCTCCATTTTCTAGTGTAAGCTTCAATACGTATGCCTTTCTTTTCATTCTCAGGAATTTTTAATTTGCCTGGACCCTGAAGTGTCAGAGAAGTTTTGAAGCAGCCCATTGTTTCTCAGCAGACGTTTTCTATATTTCAGCTGTAATCAGGTCTTCCTGTGGTTTTTGTTTTTATATTTTTCATATCCTCCTAGATCATCCCCATTTATTTGCATATTTATTTATTTATTTAGTCCCATATCACGTGAGGGGTCATTTATTCTGCCTGATAGATTTTCTCTTATAATTGAAGGGAACTTTTGACACACAATACATTTCCTTTTGCAGATACTACACTCTACTACAACTACTACAGCACTGTTTTTGACAGTGACATCCAATGCACAATGGATTAGTATTGCATGGCTCTAAAGAATGTTCACTATTTATCCTACAATGTTTTTACCTTCACAAATATTTATTCTGTTCTTTCTTGGGTGATGAATGCTTTACAGTCAACTGTTACATGTAATAGTGGGCAGGGGGTAGTTTCTCCCACTTCCCCTGTATTTCTGTACATCATATGTAACTTTCTTATTAAGGAGGTCGAAACAGTCATAAATTGAGAGAGCAGGACCCACGCAGGAAGAGACAGAGAGACAGCTGCAGTTTTGATTTGACACTAGCCCAGCTTTTCCCTATCTGGGTAAGTGGTGACCAGGGGCTCAAAATGGGGTACTGGGCTTCAACATAGTTCCCTGGCATCTCGACCAACTGTGCCTCCAACCCAAGCTCCCTTCGTTGTCCATGTAACTATCGATCTGCTCTAGGCACTTCTCACCTTCATATGCCAGAAACTTAACACTTCTCCACTCCATCCATGAAACTTTGACCTTTTACTTGAGTGCAAAACAGCAACCCCAATCCATGTTATTTCAGGGAAAAGTGTGTGGGTCTCTGTGGGAGGGTATGTGTGTGTGTATGTTTACATAAGTGTGTTTTCATTATGATTACCACTGTTGTTTCTTTATTCCTGACGCAGGGTCTTAGGAACTGGGTTGTGCTATGATAAAGGAAGTTTCCACTGCACAAGTGGTTTTTCAAATATGAATGGCACATTAGATATTCTGGACACTGTTGTGCATTCTCCCAGGTGGTGCTCAGATGGGTTCTTTACTTTGCTATTTCCATGCTGTGTGTTATTTTCTGTGTAGACTCAAAGAGGAGTGGCATGGGGGAGCTCAGCTGCATTCTGCTGTGTGTCCACAAGGTGGCAGCAAAGCCCATAGTTGAGTGTAGTGATTCTGTGGAATGAGGAGAACTCTGGGATTTGTGGTCCATGGACAGCAAGGTTGAAATTGACGTAGAGTGCCCTAGACATCTGTTCTTTCTTGTGGGGTGGGGGGATCCCCCATTTGGCTTTGCAAGTGGAAGGGGTTTCTCTCTTTGTCTAGGATGACTCTACTGGGAGCTTGTGAATCCCTGTGCTCAGCTGCATTCTGCTGGGTGTCCACAAGAGGGCAGCACCAGTGGGGTACTAAGGCTCCATGGGGCAAGTGCCCTGAGTCACTGGGATACGAGAGTGGAAACAGTGTTTCTGGGTGTGCCCCAAGAGCATGGCCAGCCTAGCGCAATCAGGCAGTGTCCTAAGGACGGGTCCATACAGGAGCTGTGTGGGTCGTGTTGGCAGAAACAGGGCCTTCAGAGGAAGACAGACAGTCACAGGGGGCGAGTCTTAGAGACCGTGCCCACTGAGCCTGAGCGGAGGGCACCGTGTGTATTCATAGAGACAGCTGGCCAATTAGAGAAGAGGAACATCACCCTCAGGGGCGTGAACCAAGAGCTCACCAATGAGAACAGAGGAGGAGTTGTGAGGGTGGGACACAGAGAGCAGCCTTCTGAAGGAAGCCCGCCAATGGGAGCTCAGATTGGCCTTAAAAGGCTGGGCATGCTTCCAGGAAGTGCGAAGCAGGGTTCAGCCCAGGGCCCTGCCTTGCAGAAGCTTTCCAGTTTGCATGTGTATAACTCCGTTTGTGCCTGTGCCTCTGTGGAATTGTGTGTGACTGTGAGAGTGTGTGTTTGTTTGTGTTTGTGTGTGTGTGTGTGTGTGTGTGTGGGAGGGAGAGAGAGAGAAAAACAGAATCACTGTGGCACAGGTGATTTTGTTCAAAACACTTGGCACATTCTGATTTACCTCTCAATATTGACACCATTGTAGGTCTCCTTGGCCCTTGGTCACTTTTTTTCTTTTCAGATGTAAAGACACTGAAGACAGAGAGATTTTTTGCCCTGAGGCTTCCCCAAGGAACTAGCAGCTGCCCTGTGTGTGTTGCCAGACTAGGAAACTTGTGGTGCCTGTCCATGTGGAGAGTCTCCTGGATGAGTTCCTTCTCGAGCCTTTTTCGCTTGTTCCCACTGGAGCTGCATCTAGCTAATGATTTGGAGATTTTACTCCTTTGGACAATTCTTTTCCTGATGCACAGTTTCTCTCCAGGTTTTAGCCATCAATTGTCTGAATGTCATATCTAATCCACTGTAGAAAATGACTACATCAGTGTCTTTCTCTCTCCCTCTCTCTCTCTCTCTCTCTCTCTATATATATATATATATATATATATATATATATATATATATATATATATATATATATATACATACATATATGTATGTATATATGTAACATGTAGAGGTCTGAAAATATATTTTAGCTAGAGACATGCACAGATCTGGATTAGGGTAGTAATATGGATACACCTGGCCCTTCTGAACCACAGTCATGAGAGACATCTCACATAGCCATTCGTATACCTCTTGTCACTCTACAAATCTCTCTCAGCAGTAACTACAGCTGCCAAATCGTCTACTTCCCTCTAACTCTTTTTGTCCACAGATCCTATCCCAAAATTGTAAATAAAATAAGAAATAGACATAATTCAGTTCCCTGCACACAGAACAGGCTGAGGCTGGACCAGGGAGATGCAATACACCAGCCTGCATATGGCTGGAGCATCACTAAAATTACTTCCAATTTGGAGAGGCAAGGGCAGTTTTGGAGAGTGGGCTGCAGGCTAAGTGTTGCCTCTCAGAGTGGGCTAAGACCTAGATGTTCTAAGTGTAACCTTTCCTCACAAACATAAAATAACAATGCCACTTGTAAGAAGTATGCATGGGCATGGAGGGTTGTCTTCAGTGCTCTGGCACTGATCAAACTAGGGCCAGAATTTCTGTCATTTTCAGTCACTGTCATACTGTCTCTCTGACTGTCTCTGTGTGCCTTCTTCCCTGGACCCTTCTTGGAAGTCAGTGCATGCACAGTGAACTCGGTCTTTCTGGTGTTGAAATTTTCCTTTCTTTGCCCTTTGGATTATTTAGTCTTTTGCATATGGCATAGTACAGAGGGGAACTGAGGAGACAGTGTTCCAGCTGCAGGTAACAGGCAGATGTCCATCTCCAGCTGCAGCTGTCCAGGCCCTATGTGCTTGACTCCCATTCTCCAGGGACCAGTGGCTGACACTCATCCTTAATTCAGCCCTCCTAAATTTCCTGCACTGCATCCTTGTCCTTATTCCATGATAGCCCAGGTCAAGAGAAGTGAAACTCTATCCCCCTGGCACACACATTGTGCTTTCCCTCCTTTTGGCCGAATGTAAAGTATCTGTGGTACTTATGGCCACACCAGTGTCCAGATTTTCCATGCAAAATGGAAGCTTCCAGGGTTCTGAAAGTGGGTGTTTTGATGGCTGTGAAATGTCTTTTCCAAGTGCCTCATGGGGTTTCAAATCCTTTTGAAACCTGAAGTTCTTTCTTGTATCTACGGAATATTCTCACCTCTGGCCAGAAGGGCAGCCCAACTAGGAGCACAGCTATCCTGGTGTCAGGAGGTCTGCCAGCCTGCTAGCTCCTGGAGGGATTCCTGAGTATGTCCCCAGGCCCCAAGTGGTAACAGGTGTTTCCAATTGCCTTTATTAGCAGCAGCCAGGCCCTCAGGTGAGGTGCGGGGCTGTGATCTCCACTGGAAGCTCCGAATTCAGCCTATGGAGGCATCCATATTTCTTTTGTCTGTCCATAGCAAGGGCCCGGGGAGTTTGTGCTTCTGCAAGCAGAGCGACTTTGTATGGGACACTCATGCATGCCTACATCTGGGAATCTCTCTGAGTGTGATGAGTGGACACCAGTACACCATGATCAGGGATTGTGAGGCCACAGCAGCAATTGCCTTAGCCGGACTCAAATGGTAGGTGTAAGGGTCCGAGTTCATTCACTATTGTTTGGTCAAACAAAGTTTCCATCTATGTTGAAATACAGCTCTTTTTGTGTTCATTCTGGGCTTGTAATCTGCTGCCCTGAGCAGTGGACTGAGAGTCTGGAGGCTCAGTAGGCAGCCAAACGTGACTGGACAGGCTCCATCCCTTGAATTCTGAGGGGTGCCCAAGCTTACCCTGTTGGTAGTGTTTGGATGATAGTGAGGCATGAGATTGAATCGGGAACTCAGGAGAGGGAGACATGAGAGTCCCTTTGCATGTACATTCTTGCTTAGCCAGAATCTGGGCTTGCTGGCTTTCCCTAGCCATCTAGGATCTCTGTCCATAAGTTTCAGGTGAGGCTGGATACCTTGCCACCCATGCTCTTAGACTACTATAGGTGAGCTCTGAGCACACACAGACACAGACAGACAGACAGACAGACAGACACACACACACACACACATTACTGTCAGGTCTGCTAGTACAGCACAGGGTGAAGGCTGGGGCTGTCTGGGGTCTGTGGGCATGAGAGCTGCTGCCTTATATTCTGTATAAGTCACCTTTGAACCTGTCATCAATGAACACAGTGTAGGATGTTTTTTTAATTCTCATCTCTTTCCAGCAGAAGTGGCTGGTGGGCGGGCCTTCCAGAGGCTGCCCAATGAGCGTGTTGCAGGGCTGTGTGGGCAGTGATCAAGGTTACTGCCCAATCACTGACTAGGGTCCTTGACACCCCTGGGCCTGTCCTAACACACTGGCCAATGATATTGCTGGCAGGGGTACTGGGCATGGCCTAGGCCTCTGGCATATCAGAGCATGGCTGGTGCCCTGTCTGCGGGCCTTCTGAAGTAAGCCCGATAATGGGAGCTCAGAGCTGGCCTTAAAAGGTTGGGCCTGCTTCCAGGAAGTGAGAAGCAGGGTTCACCCAGGGCCCTGATTTGCAGAAGATGTACAGTGTGCATGTGTATAACTCCGTTTGTGCCTGTGCCTCTGTGGATGTGTGCCTGTGTGTAACTGTGAGAGTGTGTGTTTGTGTGTGGTTCTGTGTGTGTGTGAGGGAGAAAGAGACAGAGAGAACAACAGAATAACTGTGGCACAGGTGATTTAGTGCAAATCACTTGGCACACTCTGATTTACAGCTCAATATTGACACCATTGTAGCTCTACTTGGCCCTGGTCACTTTTCTTATTTTCAGATGTAAAGACACTGAAGAGGGAGAGGTTTTTGCCCTGAGGCTTGCACTGGGAACTAGCAGCTGCCCTGTGTGTGTTGCAACACTAGGAAACTTGTGGTGCCTGTCCATGTGGAGAGTCTCCTGGATGAGTTCCTTCTCAAGCCTTTTTCGCTAAGTCCCGTTGGAGCTGCATATAGCTAATGATTTGGAGATTTTACTCCTTTGGACAATTCTTTTCCTGATGCACAGTTTCTCTCCAGGTTTTAGCAATTAATTGTCTGAATCTCATATCGCATCCATTGTAGAAAATGACTACATCAGTGTCTTGCTCTCTCCCTCTCTCTCTTTCTCTCTCTCTCTCTCTCTCTCTCTCTATATATATATATATATACACATAACATGTAGAGGTCTGAAAATATATTTTAGCTTGAGACATGCACAGCTCTGGATTCGGGTATTAATGAAGATACACCTGGCCCTTCTGAGCCAGACTCATGAGAGACATCTCACAGAGCCATTCGTTTACTTCGTGTCACTCTACAAATTTCTCTCAGCACAAACTACAGCTGCCAAATCATCTACTTCACTCTTGCTCTTTTTGTCCACCGAGTCCTATCCCAAAACTGTAAATCAAAGAAGAAATAGACAAAGTTCAGTTCCCTGCACACAGAACAGGCTGAGGCTGGACCAGGGAGATGAAATAGGCCAGCCTGCATTTGGCTGCAGCATCACTAAAAATACTTCCTTTTTGGAGGGGCAAGGGCAGTTTTTTAGAGTGGGCTGCAGGCCATGTGTTGCTTCTCAGAGTGGGCTAAGACCTAGATGTTCTAAGTGTAACCTTTCCTCACAAACATAAAATAACAATGCTACTTGTAAGACGTACGCATGGGCATGGAGGCTTTGTCTTCAGTGCCCTGGCACTGATCAACACAGGGACAGAATTTGTCCTTTACAGTCACTGTCATTCTGTCTCTCTGACTGTCTCTACGTGCCTTCTTCCCTGGACCCTTCATGGAAGTCAGTGCATGCATCGTGAACTCCGAATTCCTGGTGTTGAAATTTGCCTTTCTTTGCCCTATGGATTACTTAGTCTCCTGCATATGGCGTAGTACAGAGGAGAACTTAGGAGACAGCGTTCCTGCTGCAGGTAACAGGTATATGTCCATCTCCAGCTGCAGCTGTCCAGGCCCTCTGTGCTTGACTCCCATTCTCCAGGGCCCTGTGGCTGACACTCAGCCTAAATGCAGCCCTCCTCAATTTCCTGCACCACATCCTTGTCCTTATTCCATGAGAGCCCAGGTCAAGAGAAGTGAAACTCTACCACACTGGCACACACATTGTGCTTTCCCTCTATTGGTCCGAATGTAAAGGATCTGTGGTACTTATGGCCACACCAGTGTCCAGATTTTCCATGCAAAACGAAAGCTTCCAGAGTTCAGAAAGAAGGTGTCTTGATGGCTGTGAAATGTCTTTTCCAAGTGCTTCCTGGGCTTTCAAATGCTTTTGAAACCTGAAGTTCGTACTTGTATCTAGGGAATATTCTCACCTCTGGCCCGAAGGCCCTCCCCAGTAGGAGCACAGCTATCCCGGGGTCAGAAGGTCTGCTAGCCTGCTAGATCCTGGAGGGATTCCTGAGTATGTCCTCAGGCCCCAAGTGGTAACAGGTGTTTCCAATTGCCTTTAAGCAGCAGCCAGGCCCTCAGGTGAGGGGCTGGGCTGTGATCTCCACTGGAAGCTCCTTATTCAGCCAATGGAGGCATCCATCTTCCTTTTGTCTCTCCATAACAAAGGCCCGGGGAGTTTTTGCTTCCTGCAAGCAGAGCGACTTTGCATGGGACACTCATGCATGCCTACTTCTGGGAATCTCTCTGAGTGTGATGTGTGGACACCAGCACACCATGATCAGATATTGTGAGGCCACAGGAGCAATTGCTTTAACGGACCCAAAGGGTAGGTGTGAGGTGCCGGGTTCATCCACTATTGTTTGGTCAAGGCAGTTCCCATCTATGTTGAAACACAGCTCATTTTGGGTTCATTCTGGGCTTGTAATCTGCTGCCCTGAGCAGTGGACTGAGAGTCTGGAGGCTCAGTAGGCAGCCAAACATGACTGGACAGGCTCCTTCCCTTGAATTCTGAGGGGTGCCCAAGCTTACCCTGTTGACAGTGTTTGTATGATAGTGAGGCATGAGATTGAATGCGGAACTCAGGAGAGGGAGACATGAGAGTCCCTTTGCATATGCATTCTTGCTTAGCCAGAATCTGGGCTAGCTGGCTTTTCCAGTTAGTTTCTCTGTACATAAGTTTCATGTGAGGCTGGCTACCTTGCCACCCATGCTCTTAGACTACTATAGGTGAGCTCTGAGCACACACAGACACAGACAGAAAGACAGACAGACAGACAGACACACACACACACACACATTACTGTCAGGTCTGGTAGTACAGCATATGGTGAAGGCTGGGGCTGTCTGGGGTCTGTGGGCATGAGAGCTGCTGCCTTACAATCTCTACAAGCCAGCTTTGAACCTGTCATCAATGAACACAGTGTTGGATGTTTTTGAATTCTGGTCTCTTTCCAACTCATCTATTTCTCTTTTCGCCTTCTCTTTCTCTAACTCTCACATGCTCTCACACACTCTGTCTTCACTCATTAATATTTTACTTTTATACTTATTTTACTGACAGGCCCAGATATACAAAGAGAGTTACCAGAGCACTGCTGAGCTCTGGGTTGTTGTGTTGGTGATTTCACCTAGGCTACTGCTGCCTCAGTTTGTAAGTCTTTCTGACACAAGCCATATTCTGTCTCCTCATTTCCATGCCACTATCACTCAGAGTTTATAATAAAGTGATTTTTTTTTTGCAAAACACTTGGTACATTCTGATTTACAGCTCTATATTGACACCATTGTAGCTATCTTTGGCCCTTGGTCACTTTTCTTCTTTTCAGATGTAAAAACACTGAAGAGGGAGAGGTGTTTGCCCTGAGGCTTGCACTGGGAACTACCAGATGCACTGTGTCTGTTGACAGACTAGGAAACTTGTGGTGCCTGTCCATGTGGAGAGTCTCCTTGATGAGTTCCTGCTCAATCATTTTTCACTATGTCCCGTTGGAGCTGCATATAGCTAATGATTTTGAGATTTTACTCCTTTGGACAATTATTTTCCTGATGCACAGTTTCTATCCAGGTTTTAGCAATCAATTGTCTGAATAGCATATCTAATCCATTGTAGAAAATGATTACATCAGAGTCTCGTTCTCTCTCTCTTTCTCTCTCTCTCTCTCTCTCTCTCTCTCTATATATATATATATATATATATATATATATATATATATATATATATACATGTAACATGTAGAGATCTGAAAATATTTTTTAGCTAGAGACCTGCACAGTTCTGGATTAGGGTAGTAATGCGGATACACCTGGCACTTCTAGGCACTGTCATGAGAGACATCTCACAGAGCCATTCTTCTACCTCTTATCACTCTACAAATCTCTCTCAGCACAAACTATAGCTGCCAGATCATCTACTTCCCTCTTGCTCTTTTGTCCACCAAGTCCTATCCCAAAACTGTAAATCAAAGAAGAAATAGACGTAGTGCCGTTCCCTGCACACAGAACAGGCTGAGGCTGGACCAGGGAGATGAAATACACCAGCCTGCATTTGGCTGGAGCATCACTAAACTACTTCCAAATTGGAGAGGCAAGGGCAGTTTTGGATAGTGGGCTGCAGGCCAAGTGTTGCTTCTCAGAGTGGGCTAAGACCTAGATGTTCTAAGTGTAACCTTTCCTCACAAACATAAAATAACAATGCCACTTGTAAGAAGTATGCATGGGCATGGAGGGTTTGTCTTCAGTGCTCTGGCACTGATCAACACAGAGCCAGAATTTCAGTGTCTTTTCTGTCTCTCTCATCCTGTATCTCTGACTGTCTCTATGTGCCTTCTTCAATGGGCCCTTATGAAAGTCAGTGCATGCATCTTGAACTTAGACTTCCTGGTGTTGAAATTTTCCTTTCTTTGCCCTTTGGATTATTCCGTCTCCTGCATATGGGGTAGTACATTGGGGAACTGAGGAGACAGCAATCCTGCTGCAGTTAACAGGCATATGTCCATCTCCAGCTGCAGCTGTCCAGGCTGTCTGTGTTGACTCCCATTCTCCAGGGCCCTGAGGCTGACACTCAGCCTAAATGCAGCCCTCCTCAATTTACTGCACCGCATCCTTGTCCTTACTCCATGAGAGCCCAGGTCAAGAGAAGTGAAATCTATCCCTCTGGCACACACATTGTGCTTTCCCTCTATTGGGCATAATGTAAATTATCTGTGGTACTGATGGCCACACCAGTGTCCAGATTTTCAATGCAAAACAGAAGCTTCCAGGGTTCTGAAAGAGGGTGTTTTGATGGCTGTGATATATCTTTTCCAAGTTCCTCATTGGGTTTCAAATCCTTTTGAAACCTGAAGTTCATTCTTGTATCTAGGGAATATTCTCACCTCTGGCCAGAATGCCCTCCCAACTAGGAGTACAGCTATCCTGGGATCAGGAGGTCTGGCATCCTGCTAGCACCTGGAGGGATTCCTGAGTAGTATGTGCTCAGGTCCCAAGTGGTAAAAGGTATTTCCAATTTCCTTTATTAGCAGCATCCAGGCCCTCAGGTGAGGTGAGGGGCTGTGATCTCCACTGGAAACTCCTAATTCAGCCAATGGAGGCATCCATCTTCCTTTTGTCTCTCCATAGCAAGGGCCCAGGGAGTTTGTGCTTCCTGCAAGCAGAGCTACTTTGTATGGGACACTCATGGATGCCTAATTTTGGGAATCTCTCTGAGTGTGATGTGTGGACACCAGGACACCCTGATCAGGGATTGTGATGCCACAGGATGAATTGCCTTAGCAGGACCCAAAGGGGAGGTGTAAGGGGCCACGTTCATCCACTATTGTTTGGTCAAACACAGTTCACATCTATGTTGAGACACAGCTCTCTCTGGGTTCTTTCTGGCCTTGTAATCTGTTGTCCACTGAGAAGTGGACTGGGAGCCTGGAGGCTGAGTATGCAGCCAAACATGACTGGACAGGGTACTTCCCCTGATTTCTGAGGGGTGCCCCAGCTTCCCCCGTTGGCAGTGTTTGGAGATAGTGACGCGTGAGATTGAATCGGGAACTCAGGAGAGGGAGACATGAGAGTCCCTTTGCATATGCATTCTTCCTTAGCCAGAAACTTGGCTAGCTCGATTTCCCTAACCAGCTAGGTTCTATGTACATAAGTTGCAGGTGAGGCTGGCTACCTTGCCACCCATGCTCTGAGACTACTATAGGTGAGTTCTGAGCACACACAGACACACACTGACAGACAGAGAGACAGACAGACAAACACGCACACATTCATGTCAGGTCTGGTAGTACAGCATATGGTGAAGGCTGGGGTTGTCTGGGGTCTCTGGGCATGAGAGCTGCTGCCTTAAAATCTCTACAAGCCACGTTTGAACCTGTCATCAATGAACAAAGTGTAGGAGGTTTTTGAATTCTGGTCTCTTTCCAACTCATCTATTCCTCTTCTCTCCTTCTCTGTCTCTAACACTCACATGCTCTCACACACTCTGTCTTAACTCATTAATATTTTACTTATATACTTATTTTACTGCCAGGCCCAGATATACAAAGAGAGTTAACAGAGCACTGCTGAGCTCTGGCTTGTTGTGTTGGCGATTTCACCTAGGCTACTGGAGCCTCAGTTTGTAAGTCTTTCTGACACAAGCCATATTCTGTCTCCTCCTTTCCATGCCAGTATCACTCACAGTTTATAATAAAGTGATTTTTTTTGCAAAACACTTGGTACTTTCTGAATTACATCTTAATATTGACACCATTGTAGCTCTCGTTGGCCCTTGGTCACTTTTCTTCTTTTCAGATGTAAAGACACTGAAGAGGGAGAGGTTTTTGTCTTGAGGCTTGCACTAGGAACTACCAGATGCACTGTGTCTGTTGCCAGACTAGGAAACTTGTGGTGCTTGTCCATGTGGAGAGTCTCCTTGATGAGTTCCTTCTCGAGCTTTTTTCGCTCTGTCCCGTTGGAGCTGCATATAGCTAATGATTTTGAGATTTTACTCCTTTGGACAATTCTTTTCCTGATGCACAGATTCTCTCCAGGTTATAGCAATTAATTGTCTGAATGTCATATCGAATTAATTGTAGATAATGACTACATTTGTCTCTCTCTCTCTCTCTCTCTCTCTCTCTCTATATATATATATATATATATATATGTAGAGATTGAAAATATTTTTTAGCTAGAGACTTGCACAGCTCTGGATTAGGGTAGTAATGCGGATACACCTGGCCCTTCTGAGCCACAGTCATGAGAGACAACTCACAGATCCATTCGTATACCTCTTAACACTCTACAAATCTCTCTCAGCACTAACTACCGCTGCCAAATCATCTACTTCCCTCTTGCTCTTTTTTTCCACCGAGTCCTATCTCAAAACTGTAAATCAAAGAAGAAATAGACATAGTGCAGTTCCCTGCACACAGGACAGGCTGAGTCTAGACCAGGGAGCTGCAATACGCCAGCCTCCATCATGGCTGGATCATTACTAAGACTACTTCCAAATTGGAGAGTTGAGGGCAGTTTTGGAGAGTGGGCTACACATTGTGCTTTCCCTCTATTGGGCCCAATGTAAAGGATCTGTGGTACTGATGGCCACACCAGTGTCCAGATTTTCCATGCAAAACGGAAGGTTCCAGGGTTCTGAAAGAGGGTGTTTTGATGGCTGTGAAAAGTCTTTTCCAAGTGCCACATGGGGTTTCAAATCCTTTTGAAACCTGAAGTTCTTTCTTGTATCTAGGGAATATTCTCACCTCTGATTTCTAACCCTCTGAGTGTGATGTGTGGACACCAGGACACCATGATCAGAGATTGTGAGGCCACAGGAGCAATTGCCTTCGCCGGACCCAAAGGGTAGGTTTAAGGGGCTGGGTTCATCCACTATTGTTTGGTCAAACACAGTTCCCATCTATATTGAGACACAGCTCTTTCTGGGTTCTTTCTGGGCTTGTAATCAGCTGTCCACTGAGAAGTGGACTGGGAGCCTGGAGGCTGAGTATGCAGCCAAACATGACTGGACAGGGTACTTCCCCTGAATTCTTAGGGGTGCCCCAGCTTCCCCCGTTGGCAGTGTTTGGATGATAGTGAGACATGAGATTGAATCGGGAACTCAGGAGAGAGAGACATGAGAGTCCCTTTGCATATGCATTCTTGCTTAGCCAGAATCTGGGCTAGCTGGCTTTCCCTAGCCAGCTAGGTTCTATGTACATAAGTTTCAGGTGAGGCTGGCTACCTTGCCACCCATGCTCTGAGACTACTATAGGTGTGTTTGAGCACACAGAGACACACACACACACACACACACACAGACACACACACACACACAATACTGTCAGTTCTGGTAGTACAGCATATGGTGAAGGCTGCGGCTGTCTGGGGTCTGTGGGCATGAGAGCTGCTGCCTTACAGTCTCTACAAGCCACGTTTGAACTGTCATCAATGAACACAGTGTAGGAGCTTTTTGAATTCTGGTGTCTTTCCAACTCATCTATTTCTCTTCTCACCTTCTCTGTCTCTAACTCTCACATGCACTCACACACTCTGTCTTCACTCATTAATATTTTACTTATATACTTATTTTACTGACAGGCCCAGATATACAAAGAGAGTTAACAGAGCACTGCTTAGCTCTGGCTTGTTGTGTTGGCGATTTCACCTAGGCTACTGGAGCCACAGTTTGTAAGTCTTTCTGACACAATTCATATTCTGTCTCCTCATTTCCATGCCATTATCACTCCGAGTTTATAATAAAGTGATTTTTTTGCAAAACACTTGGTACATTCTGACTTACAGCTCAATATTGACACCATTGTAGCTCTCTTTGTCCCTTGGTCACTTTTCTTTTCAGATGTAAAAACACTGAAGAGGGAGAGGTTTTTGCCCTGAGGCTTGCACTGGGAACTACCAGATGCACAGTGTCTGTTGCCAGACTAGGAATCTTGTGGTGCCTGTCCATGTGGAGAGTCTCCTTGATGAGTTCCTTCTCAAGCCTTTTTCGCTATGTCTCCTTGGAGCTGCATATAGCTAATGATTTTGAGATTTTACTCCTTTGGACAATTCTTTTCTTGATGCAGTTTCTCTCCAGGTTTTGGCAATCAATTGTCTGAATGTCATATCGAATCCATTTTAGAAAGTGACCACATCAGTGTCTCTCTCTCTTTCTCTCTCTCTCTCTCTCTCTCTCTCTCTCTCTATATATATATATATATATATATATATATATATATATATATATATATATATGTAACATACAAAGAGAGTTACCAGAGCACTGCTGAGCTCTGGCTTGTTTTGTTGGTGATATCACCTTGATTTCTGGAGCCACAGCTTTGTAAGTCTCTCACTCAAGCCATATTCTGTCTCCTCATTTCCATGGCAGTATCTCTCAGACTTTATAATAAACATATAAATATACATATACATATATATACACATATATATATATCTGTCATTTTTAGAATTGTCGACCTATGTTGATCTTTATCAGAATTAACACATTTATAACAGCTTCCTTTTTCATTAATAATTGGCCCCCAGTTGGAGCAGGATTCAATACAATTATAAATAATAGAACCTTCCAGTAGCATTTCTAATAGCGTTTCTATCAGCTTCCTTATTGTAACTATCATAGTACAGAACTTGCTTCCTTTCTCAAGTGTAAGCTTCAGTACATATGAGTTTCTTTTCATTCTCCTGAAATCTTAATTTCCCTGAACTCTGAAGTGTCTCGGAATTTTTGAAGCAGCCCTCTGTTTCTCAGCAGATGGTTTCCATTTTCTGCTATAATCAGGTCTTCTTGTGCTTTTTGTTTTTATTTTTCATTTTTTTCAATCTTCTTAGATCATCCCCATTTATTTGCATATTTATTTATTGATTTAGTCCTATATTATATGAGGGGTCATTTCTTCTGCTTGATATATTTTTCTCTTATAATTGAAGGGAAGTTTACACTCACAATACATTTCGTGTCGGAAATAATACACACATATGGTGAAGGCTGGGTGGTTTGGGGTCTGTGGACATGAGACTGCTGCCTTACAATCTCTACAACCCAGGTTTGAACCTGTCATGTATGAACACATTGTGGGAGGTATTTGACTTCTGGTCTCATTCCCACTCTTCTATTTCTATTATTGCCTTCTATGTCTCTGACTCTCACAGGCTTTCACTCACTCTGTCTGCACTGATTAATATTTTACTTAAATACTTATTTTACTGACAGGCCCTGATATACAAAGAGAGTCAACAGGGCACTTTTGAGCTCTGGCTTGTTTTGTTGGCGATTTCACCTAGTTTTCTGGAGCCTCAGCTTTTTAAGTCTCTCTGGCACAAGCCATACTCTGTCTCCTCATAGCCATACCAGTAGCCCTCAGAGTCTATAATAAAGATACACTTACATATATGTACATATATATACATATATATCAGTGATTTTTAGAATTGTTGACCTTTTTATTTGATCTTAATGCAGAATTACCACATTTATAACAGCCTCCTTAATCATAAATAATTGGTCACATAGTTGGAGCAGGATTCACTACAATTATAAATTATAAACCTTCCAGGAGCATTTCCAATAGCCTTTCTATAAGTATCCTCATTGTAATTATCATAGCACAGAACTTGTCTACATTTTCTAGTGTAAGCTTCAATACGTATGCCTTTCTTTTCATTCTCAGGAATTCTTAATTTGCCTGGACCCTGAAGTGTCAGGGAAGTTTTGAAGCAGCCCGTTGTTTCTCAGCAGACGTTTTCTATACTTCTGCTGTAATCAGGTCTTCCTGTGGTTTTTGTTTTTATTTTTTTCAAATCCTCCTAGATCATCCCCATTTATTTGCATATTTATTTATTTAGTCCCATATCACATGAGGGGTCATTTCTTCTGCCTGATATATTTTCTCTTATAATTGAAGGGAACTTTGGACACACAGTACATTTCCTTTTGCAGATACTACACACTACTACAACTACCACTGCACTGTTTTTGACAGTGACACCCAATGCACAATGGATTAGTATTGCATGGCTCTAAAGAATGTTCACTATTTAACCTACAATGTTTTTAATCTCACAAATATTTATTCTGTTCTTTCTTGGGGGATGAATTATTTACAGTCAACAGTTTCATGTAATAGTGGGCAGGGGGGTAATATTTCACACTTTCCTTTTATTTCTGTACATCATTTGTAACTTTCTTATTGAGGAGAAGGAAACAGTCATAAATTGAGAGAGCAGGGCCCAAGCAGGAAGAGAGACAGTGAGACAGCTGCAGTTTTGATTTGACACTAGCCCAGCTTTTCCCTAGTGGGGTAAATGGTGACCAGGAGCTCAAAACAGGGTCCTGGGCTTCCACATAGTTCCCTGGCATCTCGACCAACTGTGCCTCCAACCCATGCTCCCTTCGTTGTCCATGTAACTATAGATCTTCTCTAGGCACTTCTCACCTTCATATGCCAGAAACTTAACACTTCTCCCCTCCACCCATGAAACTTTGACCTTTTTTGAGTGCAAAACAGCAACCCCAGTCCACGTTATTTCAGGGAAAAGTGTGTGCGTCTCTGTGGGAGGGTATGTGTGTGTGTATGTGTACATAAGTGTGTTTCAGTTATGATTACCACTGTTATTTCTTTATTCCTGACGCAGGATCTTAGGAACTGGGTTGTGCTATGACAAAGGAAGTTTCCACTGCACAAGTGGTTTTTCAAATAAGAATGGCACATTGGATATTCTGGACACTGTTGTGCATTCTCCCAGGTGGTCCTCAGATGGGTTCTTTCCTTTGCTATTCCCATGCTCTGTGTAATTTTCTGTGTAGACTCAAAGAGGAGTGGCATGGGGGAGCTCAGCTGCATTCTGCTGTGTGTCCACAAGGTGGCAGCAAAGCCCATAGTTGAGTGTAGTGATTCTGTGGAATGAGGAGAACTCTGGGATTTGTGCCCCATGGACAGCAAGGTTGAAATTGACGTAGAGTGCCCTAGACATCTGTTCTTTACTGTGGGGTAGGGGTATGCCCCATTTGACTTTGCAAGTGGAAGGGGTTTCTCTCTTTGTCTGGGATAACTCTACTGGGTGCATGTGAATCCCTGTGCTCAGCTGAATTCTGCTGGGTGTCCACAAGATGGCAGCACAAGTGTGGGAGTAAGGCTCCATGGGGCAAGTGCCCTGAGGCACTGGGCTACAAGAGTGGAGACAGTGTTTCTGGGTGTGCCCCAAGAGCAGGGCCAGCCTAGCGCAAGGAGGCAGTGTCCTAAGCACGGGTCCAGACAGGAGCTGTGTGGGTCGTGTTGGCAGAAACAGGTCCTTCAGAGGAAGACAGACAATCCCAGGGGGCACTTCTAAGATCCCGTGCCCACTGAGCCTGAGGGGAGGGTCCAGTGTGTATTCATAGAAACAGCTGGCCAATTAGAGAAGAGGAACATCAGCCTCAGGGGTATGAACAAGAGCTGGCCAATGATCACAGAGGTGGAGTTGCAAGGGTGGGACTCAGAGCAGCCTTTTGAAGGAAGCCCGCCAATGGGAGCTCAGAGCTGGCCTTAAAAGGCTGGGCGTGCTTCCAGGAAGTGCGAAGCAGGGTTCAGCCCAGGTCCCTGCCTTGCAGAAGTTGTCCAGTGCGCATGTGTATAACTCCGTTTGTGCCTGTGCCTCTGTGAAATTGTGTATGACTGTGAGAGTGTGTGTTTGTGTGTGTTTATGTGTGTGTGTGTGTGTGTGTGTGGGAGGGAGAGAGAGAGAACAACAAAATCACTGTGGCACAGGTGATTTTGTGCAAAACACTTGGCACATTCTGATTTACCACTCAATGTTGACACCATTGTAGCTACCAGATGCACAGTGTCTGTTGCCAGACTAGGAAACTTGTGGTGCCTGTCCATGTGGAGTGTCTCCTTGATGAGTTCATTCTTGAGCATTCTTGCTTAGCCAGAATCTGGGCTAGCTGGCTTGCCCTGACCAGCTAGGTTCTCTGTATATAAGTTGCAGGTGAGGCTGCCTGCCTTGACACCCATGCTCTGAGATTACTATAGGTGAGCTCAGAGCACACAAAGACACACACAGATAGACAGACAGACACACTCACACACATTAATGTCAGATTTGTTAGTACAGCATATGGTGAACGCTGGGGCTGTCTGGGGTCTGTGGGCATGAGAGCTGCTGCCTTACAATCTCTAAAAGCCAGGTTTGAACCTGTCATCAATGAACACAGTGTAGGAGGTTTTTGAATTCTCGTCTCTTTCCAAATCATGTATTTCTCTTCTCGCCTTCTCTGTCTCTAACTCTCACATGCTCTTATACACTCTGTCTTCACTCATTTATATTTTACTTATATACTTATTTTACTGACAGCCCCAGATATACAAAGAGAGTTACCAGAGCACTGCTGAGCTCTGGTTTGTTGTGTCTGCGATTTCACCTAGGATATTGGAGCATCAGTTTGTAAGTCTTTCTGACACAAGCCATATTCTGTCTCCTCATTTCCACGCCAGTATCACTCACAGTTTATAATAAAGAGATAAATACATATATATAAACATATATATTTATATATCTGGCATTTTTGCATTGTCGACCTATGTATTTGACCTTAATTCAGAATTACCACATTTATAAAAGCCTAGTTTTTCAGATATAATTTTCCATATAGTTGGAGCAGGATTCAATACAATTATAAATAATAGAACCTTCCAGTAGCATTTCTAATCCTGTTTCTATCAGCATCCTTATTGTAATTATCATAGCCCAGAACTTCCCTCCTTTTTCTAGTGTAAGCTTCAATATGTATGTGTTTGTTTTCTATTTCCAGTAACCTTAATTTCCTTGGACCCTGCAGTGTTAGGGAATTTTTGAAGCAGCCCTCTGTTTCTCATCAGATGGTTTCTATGTTTCTGCTGTAATCAGGTATTCTTGTTGTTTATGTTTTAATTATTTTTTTTCAAGTCCTCCTAAATCATCCCCATTTATTTTCATATTTATTTATTTAGTCGGGTATCACATGAGAGTCAATCCTTCTGCTTGATATATTTTCTCTTATAATTGAAGGGAACTTTTGATGCACAATACATTTCCTGGTGCAAATAGTACACACATATGGTGAAGGCTTGGTTTGTCTGGGGTCTGTGGGCATTAGAGCTGCTGCCTTACAATCTCTACAATCCAGGTTTGAACCTATCATGAATGAACACAGTCTAGGGGGGTTTTGACTTCTGGTATACTTCCAACTCCTCTATTTCTTTTCTCTCCTTCTCTGTGTCTGACTCTCACAGGCTCTCACTCACTCTGTCTGCACTCAGTAATATTTTACTTGTATCCTTATTTTATTTACAGGCCCAGATATACAAAGAGAGTTGCCAGAGCACTGCTGAGCTCTGGCTTGTTTTGTTGGTGATTTTACCTAGGCTACTGGAGCCTCAGCTTTGTAAGTCTCTCTGACACAAGCCATATTCTGTCTCCTCATATCCATGTCAGTATCTCTCAGACTTTATAATAAAGATATACATCCATATACATATATAAATATATATATATATATATATATATCTGTTATTTTTAGAATTGTCGACCTATCGTCTTCCTGTGGTTTTTACTTTTTAATTTTCTCAAATCCTCGTAGACCATCCCCATATATTTGCACATTCATTTATATATTTAGTCCAATATCACATGGGGGGTCATTTATTCTGCCAGATAGATTTTCTCTTATAATTGAAGGGAACTTTGGACACACAATACATTTCCTTCTGCAGATACTACACACTACTACAACTACTACTGCCCTATTTTTGACAGTGACATCCAATGCACATGGATTAGTATTGCATGGCTCTAAAGAATGTTCACTATTTAACCTACAATGTTTTTAACCTAACAAATATTCTGTTCTTTCTTGGGGGAGGAATGGTTTACAGTCAACAGTTACATGTAATAGTGGCTACGGGGTTAATTTTTACAACTTTCCCTGTATTTCTGTACATCATTTGTATCTTTCCTATTGAGTAGAAGAAAACAGTCATAAATTGAGAGAGCAGGGCCCAAGCAGGAAGAGAGACAGAGAGAGAGCTGAACCTCTGATTTGCCACTAGCCCAGCTTTTCCCTAATAGGGTAAGTGGTGACCAGGGGCTCAAAATGGGGTCTTGGGCTTCCACATAGTTCTCTGGCATTCTTGCTTAGCCAGAATCTGGGCTAGCTGGCTTGCCCTGAACAGCTAGGTTTTCTGTACATAAGTTGCAGGTGAGGTTGGCTACCTTGACACCCATGTTCTGAGACTACTATAGGTGAGCTCTGAGCACACACAGACACACACAATGAGACAGACAGACACACACACACACACATTACTGTCAGGTCTGGTAGTACAGCATATGGTGAAGGCTGGGGCTGTCTGGGGTCTGTGGGTATGAGAGGTGCTGCCTTACAATCTCTACAAGCCAGGTTTTAACCTGTCATCAATGAACACAGTGTAGGAGGTTTTTGAATTCTGGTATCTTTCCAACTCATCTAATTCTCTTCTCGCCTTCTCTAACTCTCACATTCTCTGGCTGGCTGGGGGCGTGTCCCTGGGACAACAGGCCAATCAGAGTTGAGCTGATGTGGCTGATGGTCGGGCCTTCCAGAGGCTGCCCAATGAGCGTGCTCCAAGGACATACTCAGGAATCCCTCTAGGATCTAGCAGGCTGGCAGACCTCCTGACCCCAGGAAAGCTGTGCTCCTAGTTGGAAGGGCCTTCTGGCCAGAGGTGAGAATATTCCCTAGATACAAGAAGGAACTTCAGGTTTCAAAATGATTTGAATCCCCAGGAGGCACTTGGAAAAGACATTTCACAGCCATCAAAACACCCTCTTACTGAACCCTGGAAGCTTCCGTTTTGTATGGAAAATCTGGACACTGGTGTGGCCATCAGTACCACAGATCCTTTACATTACCCCCAATAGAGGGAAAGCACAATATGTGTGCCAGGTTGGTAGAGTTTCACTTCTCTTGACCTGGGCTCTCATGGAATAAGGACAAGGATGTGGTGCAGGAAATAGAGGAGGGCTGCATTTAGGCTGAGTGTCAGCCACAGGGCCCTGGAGAATGGGAGTCAAGCACAGAGGGCCTGGACAGCTGCAGCTGGAGATGGACATATGCCTGTTACCTGCAGCAGGAAAGCAGTCTCCTAAGATCTCCTCTGTACTAAGCCATATGCACTAGACTAAGTAAACCAAATGGCAAAGAAAGGAAAATTTCAACAACAGGAAGACCGAGTTCACGATGCATGCACTGACTTCCACGAAGGGTCCAGGGAAGAAGGAACATAGAGTCAGTCAGAGAGACAGAATGACTGTGACTGAAATGGACAAATTCTGTCCCTGTGTTGATCAGTGCCAGAGCACTGAAGACAAACCCTCCATTCCCATGCATACTTCTTACAAGTGGCATTGTTATTTTATGTTTGTGAGGAAAGGTTACACTTAGAACATCTAGGTCTTGGCCCACTCTTAGAAGCAACACTTGGCCTGCAGCCCACTCTCCAAAACTGCCTTTGCCTCTAGAAATTGGAAGTAGTTTTAGTGATGCTCCACGCAAATGCAGGCTGGCGTTTTTCAACTCCCCTGTCCAGCCTCAGCCTTTCCATGTTACATATATATATATATATATATATGTAACACCCACAGGACCCTGAAGCACGCTCATTGGCAGCCTCTGGAAGGCCTGCCCACCAGCCACTTCTGCTGGAAAGAGATGAGAATTCAAAAACCTCCTACACTGTGTTCATTGATGACAGGTTCAAAGCTGGCTTGTAGATATTGTAAGGCAGCAGCTCTCATGCCCACAGACCCCAGACAGCCCCACCATTCACCATATGCTGTACTACCAGACCTGACAGTAATGTGTGTGTGTCTGTCTGTCTGTCTGTCTGTCTGTGTCTCTGTGTACTCAGAGCTCACCTATTGTAGTCTCATAGCATGGGTGGGAAGGTAGCCAGCCTCCCCTGCAACTTATGAACAGAGAACCTAGCTGGCTAGGGAAAGGCAGCCAGCCCAGATTCTGGCTCAGCAAGAATGCACATGCAAAGGGACTCTCATGTCTCCCTCTCCTGAGTTACCGATTCAATCTCATGCCTCACTATCATCCAAACACTGCCAACGCTGTAAGCTGGGGCACCCCTCAGAATTCAAGTGCGGGATCCTGTCCTGTCATGTTTGGCTGCCTACTCTGCCTCGAGTCTCAGTCCACTGCTCAGGGCAGCAGATTACAAGCCCAGAATGAACCCAGAAAGAGCTGTGTTTCAACATAGATGGGAACTGTGTTTCACCAAACAATAGTGGATGAACCTGGCACCTCACACCTACCCTTTGGGTCAGGCTAAGGCTATTGATCCTGTGGCCTCACAATCCCTAATCAAGGTGTCCTGGTGTCCACACAACACACTCAGAGTGATTCCCAGAAGTAGGCATGCATGAGTGTCCCATACAAAGTCGCTCTACTTGCAGGAAGCACAAACTCCCTGGGCCCTTGCTATGGAGAGACAAAAGTAAGATGGATGCCTCCATTGACTGAATTAGGAGCTTCCAGTGGAGATCACAGCCCCGCTCATCACCTGTGGGCCTGGCTGCTGCTAATAAAGGCAATTGTAAACACCTGTTACCACTTGGGGCCTAAGGATATACTCAGGAATCCCTCCAGGAGCTAGCAGACTGGCAGACCTCCTGACCCCGGATATCTGTGCCCCTAGTTGGGAGGGCCTTTGGGCCAGAGGTAAGAATATTCCCTAGATACGGGATACAGGTTTCAAAAGGATTTGAAAACCCCATGAGGCACTTGTAAAAGACATTTCACAGCCATCAAAACACCCTCTTTCTGAACCCTGGAAGCTTCCATTTTGCATGGAAATTTTGGACACTGGTGTGTCCATCAGTACCACAGAGCCTTTACATTCTCCTCAGTTCCCCTCTGTACTATGCCATTGCACGAGACTAAGTATTCAAAGGGCCAAGAAAGGAAAATTTCACCACCAGGAAGACGGAGTTCACGATGCATGCACTGACTTCCACAAAGGGTCCAAGGAAGAAGGCACGTAAAGACAGTCAGAGAGAGAGAATGACAGGGATTGAAGAGGATAGAAATTCTGGCCCTGTTTGGATCAGTGCCAGAGCACTGAAGACAAACCCTCCAAATCCATGCATACTTCTTACAAGTGGCATTGTTATTTTATGTTTGTGAGGAAAGGTTACACTTAGAACATCTAGGTCTTAGTCCACTCTGAGAAGCAACACTTTTCCTGAAGCCCACTCTCCAACCTCTCCAAATTGGAAGTAGTTTTAGGGATTCTCCAGCCAAATGCAGTCTGGCTTATTTCATCTCCCTGGTCCAGCCTCAGCCTGCCCTGTGTGCAGGGAACTGAACTATGTCTATTTCTTCTTTGATTTACAGTTTTGGGATAGGACTCAGTGCCAAAAAGTGCAAGAGTGAAGTAGATGATTTGGCAGTTGTAGTTTGTGCTAAGACATATTTGTAGAGTGACAAGAGGTAAACGAATGGCTTTATGTTCATGTTCATGTACATGCATATATATATATATATATATATATATATATATATATATATATATATATATATAGAGAGAGAGAGAGAGAGAGAGACAGCAAGACACTGATATAGTCATTTTCTACAATGGATACGATATGACATTCAGACAATTGATTAGTAAAACCTGGAGAGAAACTGTGCATCAGGAAAAGAATTGTCCAAAGGAGTAAAATCTCCAAATCATTAGCTATATGCAGCTCCAACGGGACAGAGCGAAAAAGGCTCCTGAAGGAACTCATCCAGGAGACTCACGACATGGACAGCCACTAAAAATTTCCTAGTCTAGAAACACACACAGGGCCGCTGCTAGTTCCCAGTGCAAGCCTCAGGGCAAAAACCTCTCCCTCTTCAGTGTCTTTACATCTGAAAATAAGAAAAGTGACCAAGGGCCAAGGAGAGCTACAATGGTGTCAATATTGAGTTGTAAATCAGAATGTGCCAAATGTTTTGCACAAAATCACCTGTGCCACAGTGATTCTGTTGTTCACTCTGTCTCTCTCTCCCTCACACACACACACACAAACAAACACACACTCTCACAGTTTCACACACGCACACATCCACAGAGGCACAGACACAAACGGAGTTATACAAATGCACACTGGACAGCTTCTGCAAGGCAGGTCCCTGGGTGAATCCTGCTTCGCACTTCCTGCAAGAACGCCCAGCCTTTTAAGGTCAGCTCTGAGCTCCCATTGTGGGGCTTAGTTCAGAAGGCCCGCAGACAGGGCACCAGCCATGCTCTGATATGCCAGAGACCTAGGCCACGCCCAGAACCCCTGCCAGCAATAATGGCCAGTGTGCTAGGACACGCCCAGGAGTGTCATGGCCCCTAGTCAGTGATTGGCCAGCACCCTTGAGCACAGTCCACATGGCCCTGCAGCTCGCTCATGGGGCAGCCTATGGAAGGCCCGCCCACCAGCCACTTCTGCTGGAAAGAGATGAGAATTCAAAAACCTCCTACACTGTGTTCATTGATGACAGGTTCAAAGCTGACTTGTAGAGATTGTAAGGCAGCAGCTCTCATGCCCACAGATCCCAGACAGCCCCAGCCTTCACCATATTCTGTACTACCAGACCTCACAGTAATGTGTGTGTGTGTGTGTGTGTGTGTCTGTCTGTCTGTCTGTGTCTGTGTGTGCTCAGAGGTCACCTATAGTAGTCTCAGAGCATGGGTGTGAAGGTAGCCAGCCTCCCCTGCAACTTATGTACAGAGAACCTAGCTGGTCAGGGCAAGCCAGCTAGCCCAGATTCTGGCTGAGCAAGAATGCACATGCAAAGGGACACTCATGTCTCCCTCTCCTGAGTTCCCGATTCAATCTCATGCCTCACTATCATCCAAACACTGCCAACGGTGTAAGCTGGGGCACCCCTCAGAATTCAGGGGCAGGAGACTGTCCAGTCACGTTTGGCTGCCTACTCAGCCTCCAGATTCTCAGTCCACTGCTCAGGGCAGCAGATTACAAGCACAGAATGAACCCAGAAAGAGCTGTGTTTCAACATAGATGGGAACTGTGTTTGACCAAACAATAGTGGATGAACCTGGCACCTCACACCTATCCTTTGGGTCAGGCTAAGGCAATTGCTCCTGTGGCCTCACAATCCCTGATCATGGTGTCCTGGTGTCCACACATCTCACTCAGAGAGAATCCCAGAAGTAAGCATGCATGAGTGTCCCATACAAAGTCGCTCTGCTTGCAGGAAGCACAAACTCACTGGGCCCTTGCTATGGAGAGACAAAAGGAAGATGGATGCTGAATTAGGATCTTCCAGTGGAGATCACAGTCCCACCCCTCACCTGAGGGCCTGGCTGCTGCTAATAAAGGCAATTGGAAACACCTGTTACCACTTGGGGCCTAAGGACATACTCAGGAATCCCTCCAGGAGCTAGCTGGCTGGCAGACCTCCTGACCCCGGAATATCTGTGCTCCTAGTTGGAAGGGCCTTCTGGCCAGAGTTGTGAATATTCCCTAGATACGAGAACGAACTTCAGGTTTCAAAAGGATTTGAAAACCCCATGAGGCACTTGTAAAAGACATTTCACAGCCATCAAAACACACTCTTTCTGAACACTGGAATCTTCCGTTTTGCATGGAAAATGTGGACACTGGTGTGTCCATCAGTACCACAGAGCCTTTACATTCGGCCCAATAGAGTGAAAGCACAATGTGTGTGCCAGTGTGGTAGAGTTTCACTTCTCTTGACCTGGGTTCTCATGGAATAAGGACAAGGATGCGGTGCAGGAAATTGAGAAAGCTGTATTTAGGCTGAGTGTCAGTCACAGGGCCCTGGAGAATGGGAGTCAAGCACAGAGGGCCTGGACAGCTGCAGCTGGAGATGGACATATGCCTGGTACCTGCAGCAGGAACGCTGTCTCCTCAGTTCCCCTCTGTACTATGCCATATGCACAAGACAAAGTAATCCATAGGGCAAAGAAAGGAAAATTTCACCACAAGGAAGATGGAGTTCACAATGCATGCACTGACTTCCAGTAAGGGCCCAGGAAAGAAGGCACATAGAGACAGTCAGAGAGACAGAATGACAGTGATTGAATAGCACAGAAATTCTGGCCCTGTTTTGATCAGTGCCAGATCACTGAAGACAAATCCCCCATGTCCATGCATACTTCTTACAAGTGGCATTGTTATTTTATGTTTGTGAGGAAAGGTTACACTTAGAACATCTAGGTCTTAGTCCACTCTGAGAAGCAACACTTGGCCTGAAGCCCACTCTCCAACCTGCCCTTGCCTCTCCAAATTTGAAGTAGTTTTAGGGATTCTCCAGCCAAATTCAGGCTGGCGTATTTCATCTCCCTGGTCCAGCCTCAGCCTGTCCTGTGTGCAGGGAACTGAACTAAGTCTATTTCTTCTTTGATTTACAGTTTTGGGATAGGACTCGGTGGACAAAAAGTGCAAGAGTGAAGTAGATGATTTGGCAGTTGTAGTTTTTGCTAACAGAGATTTGTAGAGTGACAAGAGGTAAACGAATGGCTCATATATATATGTATATGTATGTGTATGTGTATGTGTATATGTATATATATAGAGAGAGACAGCAAGACACTGATATAGTCATTTTCTACAATGGATACGATATGACATTCAGACAATTGATTAGTAAAACCTGGAGAGAAACTGTGCATCAGGAAAAGAATTGTCCAAAGGAGTAAAATCTCCAAATCATTATCTATATGCAGCTCCAACGGGACAGAGCGAAAAAGGCTCCTGAAGGAACTCATCCAGGAGACTCTCCACATGGACAGCCACTACAAGTTTCCTAGTCTGGAAACACACACAGGGCCGCTGCTAGTTCCCAGTGCAAGCCTCAGGGCAAAAACCTCTCCCTCTTCAGTGTCTTTACATCTGAAAATAAGAAAAGTGACCAAGGGCCAAGGAGAGCTACAATGGTGTAAATATTGAGTTGTAAATCAGAATGTGCCAAGTGTTTTGCACAAAATCACCTGTGCCACAGTGATTCTGTTGTTCACTCTGTCTCTCTCTCCCTCACACACACACACACAAACAAACACACACTCTCACAGTTACACACATGCACACATCCACAGAGGCACAGGCACAAACGGAGTTATACACATGCACACTGGACAGCAACTGCAAGGCAGGGCCCTGGGTGAATCCTGCTTCGCACTTCCTGCAAGCACGCCAGGCCTCTTAAGGTCGGCTCTGAGCTCCCATTGTCGGGCTTACTTCAGAAGGCCCGCAGACAGGGCACCAGCCATGCTCTGATATGCCAGAGGCCTAGGCCACGCCCAGAACCCCTGCCAGCAATATTGGCCAGTGTGCTAGGACACGCCCAGGAGTGTCATGGCCCCTAGTCAGTGATTGGCCAGCTACCTTGAACACCGTCCACATGGCCCTGAAGCACGCTCATGGGGCAGCCTATGGAAGGCCCGCCCACCAGCCACTTCTGCTGGAAAGAGATGAGAATTCAAAAACCTCCTACCTTGTGTTCATTGATGACAGGTTCAAAGCTGACTTGTAGAGATTGTAAGGCAGCAGCTCTCATGCCCACAGATCCCAGACAGCCCCAGCCTTCACCATATTCTGTACTACCAGACCTCACAGTAATGTGTGTGTGTGTGTGTGTGTCTGTCTGTCTGTCTGTGTCTGTGTGTGCTCAGAGGTCACCTATAGTAGTCTCAGAGCATGGGTGTGAAGGTAGCCAGCCTCCCCTGCAACTTATGTACAGAGAACCTAGCTGGTCAGGGCAAGCCAGCTAGCCCAGATTCTGGCTAAGCAAGAATGCACGTGCAAAAGGACTCCCATTTCTCCCTCTCCTCAGTTCCCGATTCAATCTCATGCCTCACTATCATACACACACTGCCAACTGGGTAAGCTCATTCACCCCTCAGAATTCAAGGGCAGGAGCCTGTCCAGTCCCGTTTGGCTGCCTACTCAGGCTCCAGACTCTCAGGCCACTGCTCAGGTCAGCTGAATACAAGCCCAGAATGAACCCAGAAACAGCTGTGTTTCAACATAGATGGGAACTGTGTTTGACCAAACAGTAGTGGATGAACCCAGCACCTTACACATACCCTTTGGGTCCGGCTAAGGGAATTGCTTCTGTGGCCTCACAATCCCTGATCATGGTGTCCTGGTGTCCTGGTGTCCACACATCACACTCAGAGAGATTCCCAGAACTAGGCATGCATGAGTGTCCCATACAAAGTCGCTCTGCTTGCAGGAAGCACAAACTCCCCGGGCCCTTGCTATGGAGAAACAAAAGGAAGATGGATGCCTCCATTGGCTGAATTAGGAGCTTCCAGTGGAGATCACATCCCCGCCTCTCACCTGAGGGCCTGGCTGCTGCTAATAAAGTCAATTGGAAACACCTGTTACCACTGCACCCTGCGGACATACTCAGGAATCCCTCCAGGAGCTAGCATGCTGGCATACCTCCTGACCCCGGGATAGCTGTGCTCCGAGTTGGGCGGCCCTTCTGGCCAGAGGTGAGAATATTCCCTAGATCCAAGAAAGAACTTAAGGTTACAAAAGGATTTGAAAACCCCATGAGGCACTTGGAAAAAACTTTTGAAAGCCATCAAAACACCCTCTTTCAGAACCCTGTGCCCCGGCCAGCAGGGCGGTGAGCAGGGGCTAGGAACCCAATGAGACCTGAAAGGATAGGGACAAGAGACGCGAAGAACGAGAGCAAGTCAAGTTTCTGATCAAGCTCTAAATTTTATTGTGAACACAGGCATTATAAGGCTTTGGGGAAGGAGGGGGAAGTGCTGGAGGAGGAGGAGGGGGAGCAATCTTCAAAGGGGGAATGTTCCTTGCAACATACAATGGATGAAATCATGTTTGCTACCACAACTATGTGTTGTGTCACTGTTTCTGATAAATGGTCTACCTGAGGGGAAAATGGCCTGCCCAGGGGGAAATGAAACTTGTCTCGAGGACTTCCATTGTTTCAAAGCTTATCATCTATCAAGCAGAGAAATGGCTCCTGGCATCTCATCCCTTCGTTATAATTTAACTTGAGGCAGTTAGTTGAGGTGAGGAGCAGGGACCTGAACAGCAGGTATAACCAGAGGGGGGAAGTATTGACCCGATTCCTCCCGCGGGGTGGGTGCAGAAACCAACCTTCCCGCATCTTATAAGGCTCTCGGTGTCTTTTTTGGGGAGGGGAGGCAGAGCCACAGTTTCCAGGGAAATGATTTTTTGTTGCTGACACCAACCTCCATGCAAATCAGGTTTGCTTCACAGGGGACTCAGAGGCGGACAACAGGGTCCTCCCCCTGCAGTGCTTTGCCTTGCACCCCTTACTGGTGTCCTTTCCCTGCCAAGGTTGGATGTTTCCGTGCATAATTCTGAGTTTTATGCCATCCGAAAGGGAGGTCAGTCATCCTCAGGTTCAGCCAGGCCTCTATCAGCCAAATCAAGTCTGTGATAATGGATTTACAAAGGTTTTGATGCCAAAGAGTCAATCTGCCGTTTTATAAAATCAGTAATCTTATTAAAAATAAAGGGTCCTAAGGTAACCATTAACAAAAGACTAATAAGGGTCTCATAAGGGGCTCTGTAGTGACTCAAGACTATTTGTGGTGGAGTCTATAACCTGTTGTAATTTGTCAGAAAATTTATGGGAGGAATATATAGAGTGTCCTAGCATGCCACCAGCAAGTCTAAGGGAAGCAGTCAGTGGATGTGATGTCCAGGGGAAGAAACACAGCACGTCTGGTCTTCTGGTCAGCGCCAACTGATGAAATTTTCTTCTTCTGGTCAGCTGTGGAACAAGCAAGACTAGGAGGCAAGGACCAGGTAGAGAAGAATTGACATGAAAATATAGGATGGTGTTTATCAAAACACAGAGGAGGTGCATACACATTAGGAGTTAAGGTGAGGTTCCTTGAACATCGAGGAGTGAGCAGTCAATAAACATGCAAAGATAAAGTCAGCAGTGGTAGGTCAGCAGAAAGAGAAGACTTGGATAAGTTGGTGAGGTTAGTTGGAGTATATACTGCCATGGCGTCCTTTGTGGTAAGGACTTGCCAACAGGGACTCTGTGGATTTTGCAAGAGCAATGTCATCCACCATAATAAAAGGAAAACAAACATGGACATCCAGTGTTGAAAAAGAGAAAAAGGAAAAATGTCTCTGTGACTGGAAAAGTGGATGGCTTTGTCAATGAGATATAATAAATGGACAATTCGAATTTTTGTAAATATTAAAAAGATTTAGTATGTTACTTCATTGACACTTTAGCCAACTGAATACTGGAGGGTGCATTACCCTTCTTTTTTTTATTATTAATTAAGCTTAAGGGTTTTAGTTTTTCTTGTTTGAGCTGTAGCCCACATAAATTTAGAAAAAATATCAACTGAGAAAAAAAAGTTGTTTTTTTTTTTTGTTTTTTTTTTTACTAAACATGGGCAGGTGAATTACATCAATCTGTCAGAGAGCATTGGCTTTTATCAATGGAGATGAATCTTAAAAGTCTGAATAGCAAGATCTTAATTAAATAATGCAGGAGCCAGTAAAGTGCTCTCACTATGGCAGGTCAAGCGTTAAAATTTTAAGAGGCTTGTTAAAAAAATGAGAAAAATTTTAGGATATGAGTGACTTTAGGAGTCATCACACACCCATACATAAAAAATTTAAAATGTTTAGTTTTAAATCTTACCATATGAGCAGTCAGTTCTTCATGTGCAGATGTACCTATAATTATTTACTTAGGGAGAGAACTTGTACCAAGTTAATTGATGATCTAATGGTTAGAATTGACTTGTTTTTTTTTATATGATTTTAGAAGGCTCTTTATTAGAATAAACCAATATGTTATAGAAAGTCAATACCTAATGTGTTGACATGATAAAATATTTACCATTTTTTAGCATTATTTTAAACTGATTAGACAGTTTAAGTACACTATTATACCTTTAGTTTACTAAGATCTTTACTCATCACAAGGCTATCATGAGTAAGCATAGATATAAAACTCTTAATAGATTTTGTTCCTTAGAACTCTAATATGGCAACTTAAAAAGGCTAAAATAAAACCTCATAGTTTAAATATTCAAAATATTAATTTTGTTAAATCAGGATTTGCCAAAACAAATCTTCTATCAGACCAAAAACACAATGTATTACCTTAATTTATCAAGAATAAACCTCTGGCAGTGTCTTAAAACAAACCAGATAATTTTTAAAAGCAGAAAGATAAAAGAGGAAAACCAGCGCAAGAGCCTCTGGCATGCAAATAATTAACATAACTATTGTGTTATCTTTTACTAACCCAAGCCAGTTTTGCCTGTTTAGTTGAGAAAGTATTTTAAAAGTTTTTTTTTTTTTTTTTGAAATCACTTAAAGGATTCTAAGTAAAATGTTAAACTTTGTTTGTTAGGATCTTTGTTTATCACAAAGCTATCACACCCTTAGGGCAGCTATGAACAAAGGTGGGTACACAACTTAATTGATCTTTCACCTTGATTTGGATAGGTAACTTAAAAAGCTAAGATAAACCTCATAGCTGAAATGTTAAAATAAATTTTTACTGTTAACATTTCTTTTAGATGACCATTTTACACTAAATAATTTTGTTGAATCACATCTGTTGAATAAAAAAATTTTTTTATCAGGCCAGGAATAGCACGTTTAACCCTTTTTTTTCTGGCAAGGCCACTGCTCTACACTGACTGGGTTATTAGAAAGTCAGTTCAAGGATGGAATTAAATTAACAAACAGTGGCAGTTGATATTGAGGTGCTGGTAATATCTACAATTTTCACAAGAGTGAGAGAGACTACAGAGGCATTTTACCATGTCTAGATATCTCAGAAAATCTTTTTAACTAATGAATTGATGCTGATATTAGCTATCAGAAGGACGAAATTGTCTTATATTTTACTCTGGTAAAGGTGTGCCAACTCTATGAGTCTGGATCTTTAAAACCACATTTAGCTTAACCAAATCTTATTTAAAACTTAAAACAAACTTTAGTTACTTAGGGGTTAACACACATTAATGAAAACAAGGTTAGCACAGACTTAAAACATACATTCTTGGTGAAAGGAAAATTTTCCCTTTGAAAAACCGCTTTGGTTTTTGGATTCCTAACTCACAGCCTATCTATCCAGGAGGGGCGTTTGTGGCTAAGGTACATTTTACAGTTTTAAAGAAATAAATAATTAAATTTCTATCAAAAGTGTGTACTGGTTTTCTGGTTAATAGCTTTTAAGTTAAAGAGAACATCTTGTTTGATTGATTTCATTCTTTCTCTAAGGAATAGCTTGTTAGCCAGATAAGATCTCACTCAGAACTGGTTTTAAGCTTTCTGAGAGTAGAGGGAAAAAAGCTGGATCTTTTTTGGCTGACTAGTTTTAAGATAATGCCAAATCAAGAGCCCACAGTTCTTTAACTAATTGTAAATGTTCTCATTTTTTTTTCTACTAATTTTCTAAGGGAAGCTGTTTTTCATGCTAGTTGAGTTTTAGCCTTGGTGGTCTAATCAGTATTATTGGCCAAGTCAAGGACCAGAGCACAAAACGGAGGGACGGTGATGTAGGGAGGCAGTCTGGACAAGGAAGAGCCTAGGGGTTATGGTTAACCAGTTTGAGCCTGGCTCCAAGTAACAGGGAAAGCCAAAACCGGTATTGATTTGGATGGTTTAGTCTTAGTTTTAGTTTTAGGGATTGGGTTTTTTGGTGAGGCTAAAAATGTAAGCTCTTCTGTAACTGCAGCTATTTCTTTCATTAATTGAAGCTGCTCTCTCCGGTCAGCAAGGACCTTGCGGAGGGTGGAAATTCCTAGAAGGGCTCCTGAGAGTGCCCACCTGACAGAGGGATTGTCAAGGAGAGGGTCAGGCTGGAGAGCAGGGGCACGGATATAGGGAGGGGAATTAAAGGGAGGAGGATAACAATCAGGATTGTGATATTTGGCAGCCTCTTTTTCTAGCAAAGCCTCATCCTCCGCGGGGAGTGCTTCAGGAGAGGGGGGGCTTTGTGGGAGGTTTTGTAAAACTGGATAGAGGCGGGGGAAAGAATGCTGGGTTTCACTCTCATGTGAATTAGCAATAGGAGAGTCAATGGAGGGAACTTTAGTAAGTGCAGTGGGACCTGTAGGGAGGGGAATAGGGCTTTTACTTTCATCAGGTGCTGGGAGGCTTTTATTTTGACTGGGTACCGGGGGATCAAGATCAATAACCACAGAAGGGCATGGAGATGGGGTCTTTGTCCTGGACGGCGGACGAGAAAGTTGCCGGAGGACCTTTTCACCCTCTGTAATAAGGTTTTTAATATCAGGGTGATTATTATAGATTTTTCAGATATCATTAATTAAATTCCAGTAACAAAAGGCAGAAACAGGTACACGTTCAGGACCAAAAGACTGATAGTGATCAAGTGATCATTAAGACAATCAACAATTCTCCAACGTTTCTCATTTATAGTGCCTTCCTGGGGGAACCAGGGGCAAATATTTTTAATATAATCTAAAAACTTCTTTAATTCTTTCTCTTTTTTTTTAAACCCTATTTCTTCGTGTCTTGAGTGACTCCTTGAGTCCTTTAATGAATAAATAGTTTGCTGAATTCATGTCCCATGGTTTGCTTACCTCAGCCGCTGTGACACTCTTCCCCAGATGCGACTCATGGGCGGGTATTTCCGTGGCGATCTCTGTGAGTCTTTGCGTTACCCCCCTCGGGCCGCGGTGACTCTGTGAATTCGGGTAGGCCTACCCCCTCGATCAGCGGAGTTTCTAGGTTCAGAAGGCTTCTTTGCCCCACGCTCGGGCGCCAGAATGCCCCGGCCAGCAGGGCGGTGAGCAGGGGCTAGGAACCCAATGAGACCTGAAAGGATAGGGACAAGAGACGCGAAGAACGAGAGCAAGTCAA
This sequence comes from Erinaceus europaeus, assembly GCF_950295315.1. Lineage (NCBI taxonomy): Eukaryota > Metazoa > Chordata > Mammalia > Eulipotyphla > Erinaceidae > Erinaceus > Erinaceus europaeus. Next base: position 549,231 of record NW_026647135.1, on the reverse strand, counting down.
GTTTCTGATCAAGCTCTAAATTTTATTGTGAACACAGGCATTATAAGGCTTTGGGGAAGGAGGGGGAAGTGCTGGAGGAGGAGGAGGGGGAGCAATCTTCAAAGGGGGAATGTTCCTTGCAACATACAATGGATGAAATCATGTTTGCTACCACAACTATGTGTTGTGTCACTGTTTCTGATAAATGGTCTACCTGAGGGGAAAATGGCCTGCCCAGGGGGAAATGAAACTTGTCTCGAGGACTTCCATTGTTTCAAAGCTTATCATCTATCAAGCAGAGAAATGGCTCCTGGCAACCCTGGAAGCTTCCATTTTGCGTTCAAAATCTGGACACTGGTGTGGCCATCAGTACCACAGATACTTTACATTGGCTTAATAGAGGGAAAGCTCATTGTGTGTACCAAGGGGATAGAGTTTCACTTCTCTTCACCTGGGCTCTCATGGAATAAGGACAAGGACGCTGTGCAGGAAGGTGAGGAGGGCTGCATTTAGGCTGAGTGTCAGCCTCAGGGCCCTGCAGAATGGGAGTCAAGCACTGAGGGCCTGGACAGCTGCAGCTGAAGATGGACATATGCCTGGAACCTGCAGCAGCAACGCTGTCTCCGCAGTTCCCCTCTGTACTACACCATGTGCAGGAGACTAAATAAAACAAAGGGCAAAGACAGGAAAATTTCAACACCAGGATGACTGAGTTCACGATGCATGCACTGACTTCCAGTAAGGGCCCAGGGAAGAAGGCACGTAGAGACAGTCAGAGAGACAGAATCACAGAGACAGAATGGTCCAGCCTCAGCCTGTCATGTGTGCAGGGCACTGAACTATGTCTATATCTTCTTAAATAAACGATATGGCTCTGTGAGATGTCTCTCATGACTGTGGCTCAGAAGAGCCAGGTGTATCCATTTTACTACCCTAATCCAGAGCTGTGCAGGTCTACAGCTAACAATATTTTCAGACCTCTACATGTTACACACAAACATATATATATATATATATATATATATATATATATATATATATATAAAGAGAGAGAGACAGAGAGAGAGACACTCATGTATTCATTTTCTACAATGGATTCGATATGACATTCAGACAATTGATTGCTAAAACCTGGAGAGAATCTGTGCATCAAGAAAAGAATTGTCCATAGGAGTAAAATCTCCAAATAATTAGCTATATGCAGCTCCAACGGGACCGATCGAAAAAGGCTCGAGAAGGAACTCATCCAGGAGACTCTCCACATGGACAGGCACCACAAGTTTCCTAGTCTGGCAACACACACAGGGCCGCTGCTAGGTCCCAGTGCAAGCCTCAGGGCAAAACACCTCTCCCTCTTCAGTGTCTCAGAATTCAAAAACCTCCTACACTGTGTTCATTGATGACAGGTTCAAACCTGGCTTGTAGAGATTTTATGGCAGCAGCTCTCATGCCCACAGACCCCAGACAGCCCCAGCCTTTACCATATGCTGTACTACCAGACCTGACAGTAATGTGTGTGTGTGTGTGTGTGTGTGTGTGTGTGTGTCTGTCTGTCTGTCTGAATGTGTGTCTGTGTGCGCTCCGAGCTCACCTGTAATAGTCTCAGAGCATGGAGGTCAAGGTATCCAGCCTCTCCTGCAACTTATGTACAGAGAACCTAGCTGGTCAGGGCAAACTAGCTAGCCAGATTCTAGCTTAGCAAGAATGCATATTCAAAGGGACTCTCATGTCTAAATCTCCTGAGTTCCCTATTCAATGCCATGCCTCACTATCTATCATCCTGTTGAAGCTGGGGCACCCCTCAGAATTCAGGGCCATGAGGCTGTCCAGTCACATTTGGCTGCCAACTCAGCCTCCAGGCTCTCCGTCCACTGCTCAAGGCAGAAGATTACAAGCACAGAAAGTACCCAGAAAGAGCTGTGTTTCAACATAGGTGGGAACTGTTTTTGACCAAACAATAGTGGATGAACCCGGGCCCTTACACCTACTCTTTGGGTCCGGCTAAGGCAATTGCTTCTGTGGCCTCACATCCATGATCATGGTGTCCTGGTGTCCACACATCACACTCAGAGAGATTCCTAGAAGTATCCATGCATGAGTTCCCATCCAATGTCACTCTGCTAGCAGGAAGCGCAAACTCACCTGGCCCTTGCTATGGACAGACAAAAGAAAGATGGATGCCTCCATTGGCTGAATTCGGAGCTTCCAGTGGAGATCACAGCCCTGCACCTCACCTGAGGGCCTGGCTGCTGCTAATAAAGGCAATTGGAAAAACCTGTTACCACTTGGGCCCTGAGGACATACTCAGGAATCCCTCCAGGAGCTAGCAGGCTGGCAGATCTCCTGACCCCGGATAGCTGTGCTCTGAGTTGGGTGGCCCTTCTGGCCAGAGGTGAGAATATTCCCTAGATACAAGAAAGAATTTCAGGTTTTAAAGGATTTGAATACCCCATGAGGCACTTGTAAATGTCATTTCACAGTGATCAAAACACCCTCTTTCAGAACCCTGGAAGCTTCCATTTTGTGTGGAAAATCTCAGAATTCAAAATCCTCCTACACTGTGTTCATTGATGACAGGATCAAACCTGGCTTGTAGAGATTGTAAGGCAGCAGCTCTCATGCCCACAGAACCCAGACAGCCCCAGTCTTCACCATATGTTGTACTACCAGACCTGACAGTAATGTCTGTGTGTGTGTCTGCCTGTCTGTCTGAATGTGTTTGTCTGTGTGTACTCAGAGCTCACCTGTAGTAGTCTCAGAGCATGGGTGTCAAGGTAGCCAGCCTCACCTGCAACTTATGTACAGAGAACCTAGCTGGTCAGGGCAAGCCAGCTAGCCCAGATTCTGGCTAAGCAAGAATGCATATGCAAAGGGACACTCATGTCTAAATCTCCTGAGTTCCCTATTCAATCCCATGCCTCACATCTATAATCAGGGGGAAGCTGGGGCACCCCTCAGGATTCAGGGGCATGAGCCTGTCCAGTCACATTTGGCTGCCTACTCAGCCTCTAGGCTCTCAGTCCACTGCTCAGGGGAGCAGATTACAAGCACATACAGTACCCAGAAAGAGCTGTGTTTCAACATAGATGGGAACTCTGTTCGACCAAACAATAGTGGATGAACCCAGGAATCCCTCCAGGAGCTAGCAGGCTGGCAGACCTCCTGACCCCGGGATAGCTGTGCTCCAAGTTGGGCGGCCCTTCTGGCCTGAGGTGAGAATATTCCCTAGATACAAGAAAGAACTTCAGGTTTCAAAAGGATTTGAAACCCCAAGAGGCACTTGGAAAAGACATTTCACAGCCAAAAAACACCCTCTTTCAGAACCCTGGAAGCTTCTGTTTTGCATGGACACTGGTGTGGGCATCAATACCACAGATCCTTTACATTGGGCTTAATAGAGGGAAAGCACAATGTGTGTGCCAGGGGGATAGAGTTTCACTTCTCTTCATGGGCTCTCATGGAATAAGGACAAGGACGCTGTGCAGGTAAGTGAGGAGGGCTGAATTTAGGCTGAGTGTCAGCCTCAGGGCCCTGGAGAATGGGAGTCAATCACAGAGGACCTGGACAGCTGCAGCTGCAGATGGACATATGCCTGGAACCTGCAGCAGCAATGCTGTCTCCGCAGTTCACCTCTGTACTAAACCAAGTGCAGGAGACTAAATAATCCAAAGGGCAAAGACAGGAAAATTTCAACACCAGGATGACTGAGTTCACGATGCATGCACTGACTACCAGTAAGGCCCCAGGGAAGAAGGCACGTAGAGACAGTAAGAGACAGAATGACAGAGACAGAAAACGACTGAAATTCTGGCCCTGTGTTGATCAGTGCCAGAGCACTGAAGACAAATGCTCCATGCCCATGCATACTTCTTACAAGTGGAATTGCTATTTTATGTTTTTGAGGAAAGGTAACACTTAGAACATCTAGGTCTTAGTCACTCTGAGAAGCAACACTTGGCCAGCAGCCCACTCTCCAAAACTGCCCCCTCCTCTCCAAATTGGAAGTAGTCTTAGTGATGCTCCAGCCAAGATGCAGGCTAGAGTATTGCATTTCCCTGTTCCAGACTCAGCCTGTCCTGTGTGCAGGGAACTGCACTATGTCTATTTCTTCTTTGATTTACAGTTTTGGGATAGGACTCGGTGGACAAAATGAGCAAGAGGGAAGTAGATGATTTGGCAGCTGTAGTTTGTGCTGAGAGAGATTTGTAGAGTGAAAAATGATATGGCTCTGTGAGATGTCTCTCATGACTGTGGCTCAGAACGGCCAGGTGTATCCACTTTACTACCCTAATACAGAGCTGTGCAGGTCTCTAGCTAAAAAATATTTTCAGACCTCTACATGTTACATATATATATATATATATATATATATATATATATATATATATATATATACAGAGATAGAGACCCTGATATAGTCATTATAGTCATTTTCTAAAATGGATTCGATATGACATTCAGACAATTGATTGCTAAAACTTGGAGAGAAACTGTGCATCAGGAAAAGAATTGTCTAAAGGAGTAAAATCTCCAAATCATTAGTTATATGCAGCTCCAACGGGACAGATCGAAAAAGGCTCGAGAAGGACCTCATCCAGGAGACTCTCCACATGGAAAGGCACCACTAGTCTGGCAGCACACACAGGACAGCTGCTAATTCCCAGTGCAATCCTCAGGGCAAAAACATCTCCCTCTTCAGTGTCTCAGAATTCAAAAACCTCCTACACTGTGTTCATTGATGACAGGATCAAACCTGGCTTGTAGAGATTGTAAGGCAGCAGCTCTCATGCCCACAGACCCCAGACAGCCCCAGCCTTCACCATATGCTGTACTACCAGACCTGACAGTAATGTGTGTGTGACTGTCTGTCTGTCTGTCTCTCTGTGTCTGTGTGCGCTTAGAGCTCACCTATAGTAGTCTCAAAGCATGGGTGGCAAGGTAGCGAGCCTCACCTGCAACTTATGTACAGAGAACCTAGCTGGTCAGGGCAAGGCAGCTAGCCCAGATTCTGGCTAAGCAAGAATGCACATGCAAAGGGACTCTCATGTCTCCCTCTCCTGAGTTCCCGATTCAATCTCATCCCTCAATAGCATCAAACACTGCCAAAGGGGTAAGCTGGGGCACCCCTCAGAATTCAGGGGAATGAGCCTGTCCAGTCACGTTTGGCTGACTACTGAGCCTCCAGACTCTCAGTCCACTGCTCAGGACAGCAGATTACAAGCCCAGAATGAACCCAGAAAGAGCTGTGTTTCAACATAGAAGGGAACTGTGTTTGACCAAATAATACTGGATGAACCCGTCCCCTTACACCTACACTTTGGGTTCAGATAAGGCAATTGCTCCTGTGGCCTCACAATCCATGATCATGGTGTCATGGTGTCCACACATCACACTCAGAGAGATTCCCAGAAGTAGGCATGCACGAGTGTCCCATACAAAGCCGCTCTGCTTGCAGGAATCACAAACTCCCCGGGCCCTTGCTATGGAGAGACAAAAGGTAGATGGATGCCTCCATTGGCTGAATTAGGAGCTTCCAGTGGAGATCACAGGACCGCCGCTCACCTGAGGGCCTGGCTGTTGCTAATAAAGGCAATTGGAAACACCTGTTACCACTTGGGGCCTGAGGACATACTCAGGAATCCCTCCAGGAGCTAGCAGCATGGCAGACATCCTGACCCCTGGATAGCTGTGCTCCTAGTTGGGAGTGCCTTCAGGCCAGAGGTGAGAATATTCCTTAGATACAAGAAAGAACTTCATGATTCAAAAGGATTTGAAACCCCAGGAGGCACTTGGAAAAGACATTTCACAGCCATCAAAACACCCTCTTTCAGAACCCTGGATGCTTCCATTTTGCGTTCAAAATCTGGACACTGGTGTGGCCAACAGTACCACAGATCCTTTACATTGGCTTAATAGAGGGAAAGCACAATGTGTGTGCCAGGGTGGTAGAGTTTCACTTCTCTTCACCTGGGCTCTCATGGAATAAGGACAAGGATGCGGTGCAGGAAATTGAGGAGGGCTGCATTTAGGCTGAGTGTCAGCCACAGGGCCCTGGGTAATGGGAGTAAAGCACAGAGGGCCTGGACGGCTGCAGCTGGAGATGGACATATGCCTGTTACCTGCAGCAGGAAAGCTGTCTCCTCAGTTCCCCTCTGTACTACGCCATATGCCCAAGACTATTAATCCAAAGGACAAAGAAAGGATAATTGCAACACCAGGAAGACGGAGTTCACGATGCATGCACTGACTTCCACGAAGGGTCCAGGGAAGAAGGCTCACAGAGACAGTCAGAGAGACAGAATGACAGTGACGGAAAAGGACAGAAATTCTGGCCCTGTGTTGATCAGTGCCAGAGCACCGAAGACAAACCCTCCATGCCCATGCATACTACTAACAAGTGGCATTGTTATTTTATGTTTGTGAGGAAAGGTTACACTTAGAACATCTAGGTCTTAGCCCACTCTGAGAAGCAACACTTGGCCTGCAGCCCACTCTCCAAAACTGCCCTCGCCTCTCCAATTTGGAAGTAGTCTTAGTGTTGCTCCAGCCAAGATGCAGGCTGTGTATTGCATCACCCTGGTCCAGCCTCGGACTGTCCTTTGTGCAGGGAACTGCAGTATGTCTATTTCTTCTTTGATTTACAGTTTTGGTATAGGACTCGGTGGACAAAAAGAGCAATAGGGAAGGAGATGATTTGGCAGTGGTAGTTTGTACTGAGAGAGATTTGTAGAGTGATAAGAGGTATACGAATGGCTCTGTGAGATGTCTCTCATGACTGTTGCTCAGAAGGGCCAGGTGTATCCGCATTACTACCCTAATCCAGAGCTGTGCAGGTCTCTAGCTAAAAAATATTTTCAGACCTCTACATGTTATATATATATATATATATATATATATATATATATATATATATATATAGAGAGAGAGAGAGAGAGAGAGAGAGAGGGAGAGAGAGAGAAAGTTAGACACTGATGTAGTCATTTTCTACAATGGATTCGATATGGCATTCAAACAATTGATTGCTATAACCTGGAGAGAAACTGTGCATCCGGAAAAGAATTGTCCAACAGAGTATAATCTCCAAATCATTAGCTATATGCAGCTCCATCGGTACCGAGATAAATAGGCTTGAGAAGTTACTCGTCCAGGAGACTCTCCACATGGACAGGCACCACAAGTTTCCTAGTCTGGAAACACACACAGGGCAGCTGCTAGTTCCCAGTGCAAGCCTCAGGGCAAAATCCTCCCCCTCTTCAGTGTCTTTACATCTGAAAAGAAGAAAAGTGACCAAGGGCCAAGGAGAGCTATAATGGTGTCAATATTGACCTGTAAATCTGAATGTGCCAAGTGTTTTGCACAAAATCACCTGTGCCACAGTGATTCTGTTTTTCTCTCTGTCTCTCCCTCCCTCACACACACACACACACAGAAACACACAGAAACACACACTCTCACAGTCACACACATGCACACATCCACAGAGGCACAGGCACAAATGGAGTTATACACATGCACATTGGACAGCTTCTGCAAGGCAGGGCCTTGGGCTGATCCGTGCTTCGCACTTCCTGGAAGCCCAACCTTTTAAGGCCTGCTCTGAGCTCCCATATTGGGGCTTCCTTCCAAAGGCCTGCCCACAAGGGGCCAGCCATGCTCTGATAGGCCAGAGGTCTAGGCCACGCCCAGAAATCCTGCCAGAAATCTCATTGGCCAGTGTGCTTGGACACGCTCAGGAGGGTCTGGGCTCCTAGTCAGTGATTGGCCTTGAGCACTGCCAACGTGGTCTTGGATCATGCTCATTGGGCAGCCTCTGGAAGGCCCGCCCACCAGCCACATCAGCTCGAATCTGATTGGCCTGTTGTCCCAGGGACACGCCCCCAGCAAGCCAGATAATGTGAGAGTTAGAGAAGGTGAGAAGAGAAATAGATGAGTTGGAAAGATAGCAGAATTCAAAAACCTCCTACACTTTGTTCATTGATGACAGGTTCAAACCCATCTTGTTGAGATTGTAAGGCAGCAGCTCTCATGCCTACAGACCCCAGACAGCCCCAGTCTTCACCATATGGTGTATTACCAGACCTGACAGTAATGTGTGTGTGTGTCTGTCTGTGTGTGTCTGTGTGTGCTCAGAGCTCACCTGTAGTAGTCTCAGAGCATGGGTGTCAAGGTAGCCAGCCTCACCTGCAACTTATGTACAGAGAACCTAGCTGGTCAGGGCAAGCCAGCTAACCAAGTTCTGGCTAAGCAAGAATGCCAGAGAACTATGTGGAAGTCCAAGACCCAATTTTTAGCCCTTGGTCACCACTTACACAATTAGGGAAAAGCTGGGCTAGTGGCAAATCAGAGGTTCAGCTGTCTCTCTGTCTCTCTTCCTGCTTGGGCCTGCTCTCTCAATTTATGACTGTTTCCTTCTCCTCAATAGGAAAGTTACAAATGATGTACAGAAATACAGGGAAAGTGGTAAAAATTACCCCTGTAGCCACTATTACATGTAACTGTTGACTGTAAACCATTCATCCCCCATGAAAGAACATAATAAATATTTGTGAGGTAAAAACTTTGTACGTTAAATAGGAAACATCCTTTAGAGCCATACAATACTAATCCATTGTGCATTGGATGTCACTGTCAAAAACAGTGCAGTAGTAGTTGTAGTAGTGTGTAGTATCTGCAAAAGGAAATGTATTGTGTGTCCAATGTTCCCTTCAATTATAATAGAAAATCTATCAGGCAGAAGAAATGACACCTCATGTGATATTGGAATAAATATATAAATAAATATGCAAATATATGGGGATGATCTATTAGGATTTGAAAACATAAAAAATAATAAAAACCACAGGAAGACCATAGGTCATAGGTTGACAATTCTAAAAATGACAGATATATATGTATATTTATATATGTATATGGATGTATATCTTTATTATAAAGTCTGAGAGATACTGCCATGGATATGAGGAGACAGAATATGGCTTGTGTCAGAGAAACTTACAAAGCTGAGTCTCCAGTAGCCTAGGTAAAATCACCAACAAAACAAGCCAGAGCTCAGCAGTGCTATGGCAACTCTCTTTGTATATCTGGGTCAGACAATATAATAAGGATATAATTAAAATATTACTGAGTGCAGACAGAGTGAGTGAGAGCCTGTGAGAGTCAGAGACAGAGAAGGCAAGAAAAGAAATAGAGGAGTTGGAAATTGACCAGAAGTCAAAAACCCCCTAGACTGCGGTCATTCATGACAGGTTCAAACCTGGGTTGTAGAGATTGTAAGGCAGCAGCTCTAATGCCCACAGACCCCAGACAGCCTCAGCCTTCACCATATGTGTGTAGTATTTGCACCAGGAAATGTATTGTGCGTCAAAATTCGCTTCAATTATAAGTGAAAATATATCAAGCAGAAGAAATGACTCTCATGTGATACCTGACTAAATAAATAAATATGCAAATAAATGCAGATGATTTAGGAGGACTTGAAAAAATAAAAAAATAATGAAAACAAAAACCACAAGAAGACCTGATTACAGCAGAAACATAGAAACCATCTGATGAGAAACAGAGGGCTGCTTCAAAAATTCCCTAACACTTCAGGGTCCAAGGAAATTAAGATTTCCGGAAAAAGAAAACAAACACATACGTATTGAAGGTTACACTAGAAAAAGGAGGGAAGTTCTGGGCTATGATAATTACAATAAGGATGCTGATAGAAACAGGATTAGAAATGCTACTGGAAGGTTCTATTATTTATAATTGTATTGAATCCTGAATAATTGGCCTATATGGCCAATTATTTCTGAAAAACTAGGCTGTTATAAATGTGGTAATTCTAAATTAAGGTCAAATACATAGGTCGACAATTCAAAAAATGACAGATATATAAATATATCTGTTTATATATATATATATATATATATATGTATCTCTTTATTATAAACTCTGTGTGATACTGGCATGGAAATGAGGAGACAGCATATGGATTGTGTCAGAAAGACTTACAAACTGATGCTACAGTAGCCTAGATGAAATCGCCAACACAACAAACCAGAGCTCAGCAGTGCTCTGGTAACTCTCTTTGTATATCTGGGCCTGTCAGTAAAATAAGTATATAAGTAAAATATAAATGAGTGAATACAGAGTGTATGAGAGCATGTGAGAGTTAGAGAAGGCGAGAAGATAAATACATGATTTGGAAAGAGACCAAATTCAAAAACCTCCTACACTGTGTTCATTGATGACAGGTTCAAAGCTGGCTTTTAGATTGTAAGGCAGCAGCTCTCATGCCCACAGACCCCAGAGAGCCCCAGCCTTCACCATATGCTGTAATACTAAACCTGACAGTAATGTGTGTGTGTGTGTCTGTCTGTCTATCTGTGTGTGTCTGTGTGTGCTCTGGGCTCACCTATAGTAGTCTCAGAGCATGGGTATCAAGGTAGCCAGCCTCACCTGCAACTTATGCATAGAGAACCTAGCTGGTCACTGCAAGTCAGCGAGCCCAGACTCTGGCTAAGCAAGAATGCATATGCAAAGGGGCCCTCATGTCTCGCTCTCCTGAGTTCCCCATTCAATCCCATGCTTCACAATCAATCAAACACTTGCAACATGGGAAGCTGGGGCACCCCTCAGAATTCAGGGGCAGGAGCCTGTCCAGTCATGTTTGGCTGCCTACTCAGCCTCCAGGCTTTCAGTCCACTGCTCATGGCAGCAGATTACAAGCACAGAAAGTACCCAGAAATAGCTGTGTTTCAACATAGATGGGAACTGTGTTCGACCAAACAATAGTGAATGAACCCGGTCCCTTACACCTACCCTTTGGGTCCGGCTAAGGCAATTGCTCCTGTGGCCTCACAATCCCTGATCATGGTGTACTGGTGTCCACTCATCACACTCAGAGAGATTCCCAGAAGTAGGCATGCATGAGTGTCCCATACAAAGTCCCTCTGCTTACAGGAAGCACAAACTCCGCGGACCCTTGCTATGGAGAGACAAAAAGAAGATGGATGCCTCCATTGGCTGAATTCGGAGCTTCCAGTGGAGATAACAGTCCCGCACCTCACCTGAGGACCTGGCTGCTGCTAATAAAGGCAATTGGAAACACCTGTTACCACTTGGGCCCTGAGGACATACTCAGGAATCCCTCCAGGGGCTAGGAGGCTGGCAGACCTCCTCACACTGGGATAGCTGTGCTCTGAGTTGGGCAGCCCTTCTGGCCAGAGGTGAGAATATTCCCTAGATACAAGAAAGAACTTCAGTTTGCAAAAGGATTTGAAACCCCATGAGGCACTTGGAAAACACATTTCACAGCCATCAAAACACCCTCTCTCAGAACCCTAGAGCTTCTGTTTTGCGTGGAAAGTCTGGACACTGTTGTGTCCATCCGTACCACAGATACTTTACATTTGGCTTAATAGAGGGAAAGCACGATGTGTTTGCCAGGGGGATAGAGTTTCACTTCTCTTCACCTGGGCTCTCATGAAATAAGGAAAGGACGCTGTGCAGGAAGGTGAGGAGGGCTTCATTTAGGCTGAGTGTCAGCCTCAAGGCCTTGGAGAATGGAAGTCAAGCACAGAGGGCCTGGACAGCTGCAGCTCCAAATGGACATATGCCTGGAACCTGCAGCAGCAACACTGTCTCTGCAGTTCCCCTCTGCACTACACCATGTGCAGGAGACTAAATAATGCAAAGGGCAAAGAAACGAAAATTTCAACACCAGGATGACTGAGTTCACGATGCATGCACTGACTTCCAGTAAGAGCCCAGGGAAGAAGGCACATAGAGACAGTCAGAGAGACAGAATGACAGAGACAAAAAAGGACTGAAATTCTGGCCCTGTGTTAATCAGTGCCAGAGCACTGAAGACAACCAGCCATGCCCATGCACACTTCTTACAAGTGGCATTGCTATTTTATGTTTTTGAGGAAAGGTAACACTTAGAACATCTAGGTCTTAGCCACTCTGAGAAGCAATACTTGGCTGAAGGCCACTCTCCAAAACTGTCCCCGCGTCTCCAAATTGGAAGTAGTCTTAGTGATGCTCTAGCCAAGATGCAGGCTGGCGTATTGCATCTTCCTGGTCCAGCCTCAGCCTGACTTGTGTGCAGGGAACTGCTCTATGTCTATTATTTCTTTGATTTACAGTTTTGGGATAGGACTCGGTGGACAAAATGAGCAAGAGGGAAGTAGATGACTTGGCAGAGGTAGTTTGTGCTGAGAGAGATTTGTAGAGTGATAAACGATATGGCTCTGTGAGATGTCTTTCATGACTGTGCTCAGAAGGGCCAGGTGTATCCACTTTACTACCCTAATCCAGAGCTGTGCAGGTCTCTAGCAAAAATATTTTCAGAACTCTACATGTTACATATATATATATATATATATATATATATATATATATATATATATATAGAGAGAGAGAGAGAGAGAGAGAGAGAGAGAGAGACTGATGTAGTCATTTTCTACAGTGGATTCAATATGACATGCAGACAGTTGAATGCTAAAACCTGGAGAGAAACTGTGCATCAGGAAAAGAATTGTCCAAAGGATTAGAATCTCAAAATCATTAGCTATAAGCAGCTCCAATGGGACATAGCGAAAAAAACTTGAGAAAGAACTCAACAAGGAGACTCTCCACATGTACAGGCACCACATGTTTCCTAGTCTGGCAACAGACACAGTGCATCTGGTAGTTCCCAGTGCAAGCCTGAGGGCAAAAACCTCTCCCTCTACAGTGTTTTTACATCTGAGAAATAGAAAAGTGACCAAGGGCCAAAGACAGTTAAAATGGTGTCAATATTGAGCTGTAAATCAGAATGTACCAAGTGTTTTGAAAAAAATCACTTTATTATAAACTCTGAGTGATACTGGCATGGAAATGAGGAGACAGAATATGGCTTGTGTCAGAAAGACTTACAAACTGAGGATCTAGTAGTCTAGGTGAAATCGCCAACACAACAAGCCAGAGCTCAGCAGTGCTCTGGTAACTCTCTTTGTATATCTGGGCCTGTCAGTAAAATAAGTATATAAGTAAAATATTAATGAGTGAAGAAAGACTGTGTGAGAGCATGTGAGAATTAGAGACAGAGAAGGCGAGAAGAGAAATAGATTAATTAGAAAGAGACGAGAATCAAAAGCCTCCTACACTGTGTTCATTGATGACAGGCTCAAACCAGGCTTGTAGAGATTGTAAGGCAGCATCTCTCATGCCCACAGACCCGAGACAGCCCCAGCTTTCACCATATGCTGTACTACCAGACCTGACAGTAATTTGTGTGTGTGTGTGTGTGTGTGTCTGTCTGTCTGTGTGTTTGTGACTGTGTGTGCTCAGAACTCACCTATTGTAGTCTCAGAGCAAGGATGGCAAGGGAGCCAGCCTCACCTTCAACTTATGTACAGAGAACCTAGCTGGTTAGGGCAAGCCAGCTAGCCCAGATTATGGCTAAGGAAGAATGCATATGCAAAGGGACTCTCATGTCTCGGTCTCCTGAGTTCCCAATTCAATCTCATGCCTCACTATCATCCAAACACTGCCAACGGGGGAACCTGGGGCACCCCTCAGAATTCATGGGCAGGACCCTGTCCAGTCACGTTTGGCTGCATACTCAGCCTCCAGGCTCTCAGTCTACTTCTCAGTGGACAGCATTTTACAAGGCCAGAAAGAACCCAGAAAGAGCTGTGTCTCAACATAGATGGGAACTGTGTTTGACCAAACAATAGTGGATGAACCGGCCCCTTACATCTCCCCTTTGAGTCCTGCTAAGGCAATTGCTCCTGTGGCCTCACAATCTCTGATCATGGTGTCCTGGTGTCCACACATCACAATCAGAGAGATTCCCCGAAGTAGGCATCCATGAGTGTCCCATACATAGTCGCTATGCTTGCAGGAAGCAGAAACTCCCCAGGCCCTTGTTATGGAGAGACAAAAGGAAGATGGATGCCTCCATTGGCTGAATTAGGAGTTTCCAGTGGAGATCACAGCCCCGCCCCTCAGCTTAGGGCCTGGCTGCTGCTAATAAAAGCTATTGGAAACACATGGTACCACTTAGGACCTGAGGACATAATACTCAGGACACCCTCCAGGAGCTAGCAGGCTGGCAGACCTCCTGAACCCAGGATAGCTGTGCTCCTAGTTGGGAGGGCATTCTGGCCAGAGGTGAGAATATTCCCTAGATACAAGAAAGAACTTCAGGTTTCAAAAGGATTTGAAACCCCATGAGGCACTTGGAAAAGACATTTCACAGCCATCAAAACACCCTCTTCAGAACCCTGGAAGCTTCCGTTTTGCGTGGAAAATCTGGACACTAGTGTGGACATCAGTACCACAGACACTTTACTTTCGGCCCAACAGAGGGAAAGCACAATGTGTGTGCCAGGGGGATAGAGTTTCACTTCTTTTGACCTGGGCTCTCATGGAATAAGGACAAGGATGTGGTGCAGGAAATTGAGGAGGGCTACATTTAGGCTGAATTTCTGCCTCAGGGCCCTGGAGAATGGGAGTCAAGCACAGAGGGCCTGGACAGCTGCAGCTGGAGATGGACATATGCCTGTTACCTGCAGCAGGAAAGCAGTCTCCTAAGATCTCCTCTGTACTAAGCCATATGCACTAGACTGCCCTGCCACTAGGTCAGCCAACAGCGCCCAGTGGCCTGGGCCTTGGCACAGATGGACGGAAGTATGGGAAGACAGTGCTGACCGACAAGGGACCTTATGGCTGGCAGCCAATACAAGACAGGTGGAGGTTCGCCCGGGATCCAGGGAGCCCAGGCCAGAGCTGCTTGCATGCCTGCCTGCCTTCCTGGATGTCGGTATGCTGGCTTTGTCCAGGTAGGTTTCTCAGGTCCCCTCCACTCCTGTCCTCTCCTGTCCTCTCCTATTCTCACCATCCTCTCCCCTCTCTTCTCCTCTGCACTTTGCTTCTCTCCTTTGTCTGTCCTCTCTTCTTGTTTCCCTGCTCAACAGCTCCAGCACTTGTGATGGTTCTCCAGTGACAGCTGTTCGCAACCCCTTCCAACCCCTCCCTGCCCCAGATGTGACCCAGATCACAGGGTCTCTGGCTCACCCCACCCACACCCACACCCCCCAACACATTCCCTGGTTCAGCCCCTCTGCCTTATTCAGCCAAACTCGCCCCTTTGCAACCTACCTATGCATCGTTGTTTGTCTTCACCATTCAACGAGAGATCTCCTTTTGTACTTAGCTTGGTTGACTGGTGGATGGATGGATGGATGGATGGATAGATTGCTGGGTGGATGTATGGATGCATGGACAGGTCAATGGATTGGTTCTGTAGAGGCAGAGTACCATCTAGGGGTACTTGAGACCGCTGGTGTCAGAGCCAGAGTCTGTCAAATGTAAAACATTAATTCATCAATAACAAAAATGAATAAGCTCCTAAATAAATAAATATAAAAACTGGGTTAAAAAATACATGGTGTCTTTGCCTTTCTGCATATGCTATGCTGTGAGGATCTTAACAAGGAAAGCATTGTCCTGAGTAGCCCCATTGAAGTAGTGGAATATTTCCTTTTCCTTTTTCTTTTTGTACTTTCATTTTATTGATTATTTATTGGAATAAATAGACAGGAATTGAGAGGGAAGGGAGGGACAGAGAGTTTGAGACACAGAGAGAGTCACCTGCAGCACTTCTGCACCACTTGTAAAGATTTCCAGCTGCATTGTAACATGAGTTCTTTTTTTTATCTTTTTATCTTCTTTTTTAAATTTTTTATTTAAGAAAGGATTAGTGAACAAAAGCATAAGGTAGGAGGGGTACAACTCCACACAATTCCCAACACCCAATCCCCATAACCCACCCCCTTCCATGGTAGCTTTCCCATTCTCTAGCCCTCTGGGAGCATGGACCCAGGGTCGTTGAGGGTTGCAGAAGTTAGAAGGTCTGGCTTCTGTAATTGCTTCCCCGCTGAACATGGGCGTTGACTTGTCGGTCCATACTCCCAGTCTGCCTCTCTCTTTCCCTAGTAGGGTGTGATTCTGGGGAAGCTGAGCTCCAGGACACATTGGTGGGGTCTTCAATCCAGGGAAGCCTAGCCAGCATCCTGGTGGCATCTGGACCCTCTTGATTGAAAAGAGAGTTAACATATGAAGCCAAACAATTTGTTGAGCAATCATGGATCCCAAGCTTGGAATAGTGGAGAGGAAGTGTTAGGGAGGTACTCACTGCAAACTCTAGTGTAGTCCTGCTTTCAGGTATATATTTTGCTGTAGTTTATGGATACGTGTGCACATAAGCTCTCTCTCACAGAAACTGGTGTATATCTAGGTTATGGGACTTTGTTGGAAAGTGAACTACCTGAGATGAAATTAGAGTGTACTATTAAAGGAAAGGTCTCACCCGAGTAATGAAGCTGAAGGGTTGTCATTCCACACGTGAAGTCTCTGGATAAATTCTGAGGTGAAGCATGTTGAGGTAGCAATCGTTGCTTTGGTTCGGTTGTGATCGGCAGATGCAATGTTATTTGGTTTGGATTGGGAGATGCATACGGGAAAGTGGGCCCTATCCAAGGGTTCCAGGACTGGGGGAAGTAGGGGCTCTATAGTGAATATGTGAGGTTCCTGCTGTCTTAGGGTTCAAAAAGACAATCAATAGTTAATATTATCATCACATTATTTGTTAATTGGGTTAACTTTGAAACGTCTCTTTGTTATGGTTTGCTGGACAGTACCCAGTATCTTGTATATAGCTGTGCTATTGGAAGCTTCTAATCTACTTGGTCTAGCCTTTTGAGAGAGTCCACATATCAAATACATAGCCTATATATTAAAAAGATTCAGTTTTTCTTTGGAGAAACTTTGAGACATACAATTGATTTCCCCCTCTCATATTAATTAGCTCCTGATTTATATGTCTACATTTTGCTAGGAGTGTACATAAACACCATTCCCACCACAAAAGGACTGTGACCCATCCCTCCCGCCCACTCCCACCCCCCACTGGCCCAGGAAGCTACATGCCTACCCCTCACCACTGGGTTTTTACTTTGGTGCCCTACTTACAATTTGATCAGGTCCTGCTTTAGGTTCCCTTTCAGATCTTCTTAGTCAGCTTCTGTTGATGAGTGGGATCATCCCATACTCATCTTTATCTTTCTGACTTAGTTCACTTAACATAATTCCTTCTAGCTTTTCCAAGATGGGTCAGAGAAGGTGGGTTCATTGTTCTTGATAGCTGCATAGTATTCCATTGTGTATATATACCACAGCTTTCTCAGCCACTCATCTGTTCTTGGGCACCTGGGTTGCTTCCAGGTTTTAGCTATTATGAATTGTGCTGCTATGAACATAGGAGTACACACCTCTTTTTGGTTGGGTGTTATGGAGTCCTTGGGGTATAACCCCAGGAGAGGAATTATTGGGTCATATGGAAGGTCCATGTCTAGCCTTCTGAGAGTTTTCCAGACTGCTCTCCACAGAGGCTGTACCAATTTACATTCCCACCAGCAATGTAAAAGGGTTCCTCTGTCCCCACATCCTCTCCAGCATTTGTTGCTGCTGTCCTTTTTGATGTATGCCATTCTTACAGGAGTGAGGTGGTATCTTAGTGTTGTCTTGATTTGCATTTCTCTGATAATCAGTGACCTAGAGCAGTTTTTCATATGTTTGTTAGCCTTTTGGATCTCCTCTGTGGTGAATGTTTTGTTCATTTCCTCTGCCCATTTTTGGATGGGGTCATTTGCTTTTTTGGTGCTAAGTTTGCTGAGCTCTTTATATATTTTGGTGATTAGTTTCTTGTCTGATGTCTGGCATGTGAAGATCTTTTCCCATTCTGTGAGGGGTCTCTCTGTTTGTTTAATAGTTTCGTTGGATGTGCAGAAGCTTTTCAATTTGATGTAGTCCCATTGGTTTGTTTCTGCTTTGGTCTTCCTTGCAATTGGGTTTGATTCATCAAAGATGTCCTTGAGGTGTATGTGGGAAAGTGTTTTACCAATGTTTTCCTCTAAGTATTTGATTGTTTCTGGTCTGACATCTAGGTCTTTTATCCATTTGGAGTTGATTTTTGTTTCTGGTGAGATAAAGTGGTTCAATTTCATTCTTCTGCATGTTTCAACCCAGTTTTCCCAGCACCATTTATTAAAGAGAGCCTCCTTTTTCCAATTAATCCTTTGGGCCCCCTTATCAAATATTAGATGCCCATAGGTGTTGGGATTTACTTCTGGGCTTTCAATTCTGTTCCACTGGTCTGTATGCCAATTTTTGTTCCAGTACCATGCTGTTTTGATGATGATGGCTTTATAATATAGTTTAAGGTCTGGGAGTGTGATGCCTCCATTTCTGTTTCTTTTCCTTAAGATGGTTTTGGCAATTCTAGGTGTCTTCAGGTTCCAGATAAATGATTGTAGTGTTTGTTCTATTCTCTTAAAGAAGCCTGGTGGAACTTTGATGGGTATTGCATTAAATTTGTATATGGCTCTGGGGAGAATATTCATTTTGATGATATTTATTCTTCCAATCCATGAGCATGGGATATCTTTCCATTTCTTGGTATCAGTTTCTATCTCCTTGAGTAGCGACTCATAGTTTTCAGTATACAAGTCTTTCACTTCTTTGGTCAACTTTATTCCTAGGTATTTGATTGATTTTGCTGAAACAGTAAATGGGAGTGATTTCTGGATGTCTGCTTCTTCAGATTTAGTGTTTGCATAAAGAAATGCCACTGATTTTTGTACATTGATTTTGTAGCCTGATACCTTGCTATATTGCCTAACAACTTCCAGTAATTTTCTACTGGATTCTTTAGGTCTTTCTATGTATACTATCATATCATCTGCAAATAGTGAGAGCTTGACTTCTTCCCTTCCAATCTGTATCCCTTTGATTTCTTTCTCTTGCCTGATTGCTATGGCAAGAACTTCCAATACTATGTTGAAGAGTAACGGTGACAGTGGATATCCCTGTCTAGTCCCCGATCTGAGGGGGAATGCTTTCAGCTTCTCTCCATTGAGTATGATGTTGGCTGTAGGTTTGCTATATATAGACTCCACTATCTTGAGGAATTTCCCATCTATTCCCATTTCCTGTAGAGTTTTGAGCATGAATGGGTGTTGGATTTTGTCAAAGGCTTTCTCTGCATCTATTGAGATAATCATGTGGTTTTTGGCTTTGCTTTTATTGATGTGATGAATGACATTGATTGATTTACGGATGTTGAACCAGCCTTGCATTCCTGGTATGAATCCCACTTGGTCATGATGAACAATCTTTTTGATGTGTTGCTGTATCCGGTTGGCCAAGATCTTGTTTAATATTTTGGCATCTATGTTCATCAGAGATATTGGTCTGTAGTTTTCCTTTTTTGTTCTGTCCCTATCAGCTTTTGGTATCAGGGTGATGTTGGCTTCATAAAAGGTGGAAGGGAGTATTCCTGTTTCTTCAATCTTATGGAATAGCTTAAGAAGTATGGGTATTAACTGTTTCCTGAAAGTTTTGTAGAATTCATTTGTGAAGCCATCTGGTCCAGGACTTTTGTTGTTGGGGAGATTCTTAATAACGGTTTCAATTTCTTTGTCTGTGATTGGTGCATTTAGATTTTGTAGTTCTTCTTGGTTCAGTTTTGGAAGTGCATAGGTTTCTAGGAATTGTTCCATTTCTTCCAGATTCTCTAGCTTGGTGGTATATAGTTCTTTATAGAAGTTTCGCAGAATTCTCTGGATTTCTGTGGTGTCAGTTGTGATATCTCCTGCATCGTTTACAATTCTATTAATTTGAGTCTTCTCTCTTTTTTGTTTGGTGAGTCTGGCTAGGGGTTTGTCAATTTTGTTTAATCTTTCAAAGAACCAACATTTGGCTTCATTGATCTTTTGTATGGTTGTTTTATTTTCGATGTTGTTTATTTCTGCTCTAACTTTAGTGATTTCTGTCCTTCTGGTTGGTTTAGGGTTCCTTTGTTCCTCTTCCTCTAAGTCCTTGAGGTGTGTAGTAAGGTCGTTCATTTGGGCTTCTTCTTGGTGTTTAATATGTGATTGTATAGCTATAATTTTCCCTCTCAGTACTGCTTTCGCTGAGTCCCAAATATTTTGATAGGTTGTGTCTTCATTTTCATTAGTTTCCAGGAACATTTGAATTTCCTGTTTGAGTGAGTCTCTGACCCAGTGGTTCTTAAGGAGCATGTTGTTTAGTTTCCAAATTCTATGTCTTTTAATAATTTTCCGTTTGTTGTTAAAAGTTAGTTTTACTCCACTGTGGTCTGAGAAGATACTTGGGATGATTTCAATGCTCTTGAATTTATTGATGCTGTCTTTGTGGCCTAACATGTGGTCTATCCTTGAGTATGTGTTGTGTGGATTTTAAAAGAAGGTGTATTCCAGTTTTTTGGGGTGAAGGACTCTGAAAATGTCCAAGAGATCTAGTCTATCAATCTCTTCATTCAATTCTCTTGTATCTTTATTGGTTCTCTGCTTTGTTGATCTGTCTAAGTGTGAGAGTGGGGTATTGAAGTCTCCCACTATTATTGTATTACTATTGATGTATTTTTGAAATTCTTTCAATAGGTGTTTAATGTATTTAGATGGTCCCTCGTTGGGTGTATAGATGTTAATTGTTAAGTCTTCTTGGCTGATTGATCCTCTAATCATTATGTAATGTCCTTGCCTATCTTTTATTACTTTATTTAATTTAAAATCTATCGTATCTGAGATGAGAATGGCTGTTCCTGCCCTTTTTTGTGGACCGTTAGCCTGTATGATAGTTTTCCATCCTTTCACTTTAAGTCTGTGTTTATCTTGTTGTGACAGATGGGATTCTTGCAAGCAGCATATGGTTGGGTTATGTTTTCTGATCCATCCCCCCACCCTGTGCCTTTTGATGGGTGAGTTTAAGCCATTGACATTTATTGATATTATGGATTTAATGTATTGTAGTGCCATTGTTCTAAAAAACGATTTGTTTACTCTGATATATTACAAGTATTATAGTGATGTTCTTGTTTATAAGAGGTCTTTTAGTACCTCTTTTAGGGCCAGCTTGGTGATAGTTGCCTCCTTTAACTGTTGTTTGTCTAAGAAGGTTTTGATCCCTCCATCTAGCTTGAATGAAAGTCTAGCAGGATATATTATCCTTGGTTGAAACCCTTTTTCATTCAGGGCTCGATAGATATCTTGCCACTCCCTTCTGGCTTTTAGAGTTTGAGTTGAGAAATCTGCAGAAAGTCTTATGGGTTTTCCCCTGTATGTGACTTTTTGTTTCTCTCTTGCAGCCTTTAGGATCCTTTCTTTATCCTTACTTCTTCTCATTGTGACTATGATGTGTCTTGGTGTTTTCAGGTCTGGGTTGATTCTGTTTGGTACTCTCTGGGCCTCTTGCACCTTGATATCCTTTCTGTTATTCAGGTCTGGGAAATTTTCTTGTATTATTTCCTCTAGAATGTTTGCTTCCCCTTCCTCTCTTTCTTCTTCTGGCAGGCCAATTATACGAATGTTACTTCTTTTGAGATCATCCCATATGTCTCTGTTGTTGTTTTCAGTGTCTCTCAATCTCTTTTTAAGCTCTTTCACCTCTTTCTTAGTTTTCTCTAACTCATCCTCTGTCTGACTAATTCTGTTTTCTGCTTCTGTTAGTCTGCTTTCCCTTGCCTCAGCTTCTTTCTTCATTACAGCTATTTCAGCTTTCAGTTCTCTAATTGTCTCAAGATAATCAGTATTTTCCTTGGGGGTCTCAACTGTTGTTTCCCTAATACTGCCATTCCTTTCCTCCAATGTTGTTTTCATTTCTGTGATTAATAAGTTTATTATTGCTTGCATACTTTTCTTATCTATGGTTACTTCTGACTGATTTGTGGTTTCTTCTGGGCTCTTGTCTTCATTCATTGGGGTAGCAGTTTTATTTGTTTTTAATCTACCCATTTTTTTATTTATGTGTTTCTCTCTTTTTTTAATGCTCTGTTGTTCCTCAGTTGTTGTGATTTGAGCACAAGTAACACTGTACTAAATACCTTTATGACAATTGCACTCACCAACCTCCGGAATTACAGTAGCAACTGAAGTAAGTATTGAAGGAGTTTAATCATTACCAGTTAGCCAAAAAATTTCTCCAGTCCGTGAAAAAATAGTAACCAAATCCCAGTGAAGAAAGAGAAAAGAAAGAGAGGATAGCAAGAATAGACAGTTATGCAAATCTACTATCCAGTGTATATTCTAGGGGTAACAAGAGTGTAAAGGGAACTAGAGCAGATATACACACATAGAGAGTCCACTCTGGGTCAGATTTCTTCCCCAAAGTAATTCACAAATTCAGAAAGGCAAAGAAGAAAGAAGTGTATGACAAGATAAAAAAATAATAATAATAAAAGAGATAGAGAGAGATAAGAGAGAGAAAAGGGAGAAGATAAGAAGAAGGGTTGCAATTAAAGAGCAGTGCGAGGAACTTCCCAAATGTGTATCAGTGAGTTTAAAAAAAAAACCCTGTTTGGTGGTATGGGGTATCCTGCTAGTAGCTGGTCCCAGGCACTGCTTATGGCGGGGGTGGGGGGGGCGGGAAGGATGTATGCTTGAAAATTAAAAGGAAGAAAAAAGAATTTTTTTCCCCTATTCTAATTCTTAACCCAAATTAAGTTATAGACACATCCTTGGTATGACCGCTATGGCCCCTTATTGGCTGGCCTGCTAAAGGCAGAAAATCCTATTGTTTACAGGAGATGTGTCCGGAGCTCCAAGGCTAGCCGCTTCTCAGTCCGCCATCTTCTGGGAAACCCATCCCTCCAGACTTTTTTAAAGGATTTCTCAAAAATGAAACCTAGCTCCAATTCCTTTGATCCAATGAGAGCTATACTCAAGAAGTCTTTGGATCTGTTCTCAGGGCCGCGGTGGACCCGGCAGACTCCCAAGAGAAAGGCCCCGAGCTAAAGTGCTCTCTCCGGTTCATCTGCCTGCCTCTGTAACCAGAGGAGGAGCCGCCTTCCTGGGCAGGCGGAGGACAATGCCCTGCACAATCGCCTTGCCCAGCGCCCAGGGAATTCTGGAGCCCCGCTAGTCCGTGTCACCATTACTCTAATTCTTAACCCAAATTAAATTGTACACACTTTTTGGTGTCATCCCTTATTAACTGGCCTGCTAAAGGCAGAAAATCCTACCATTGCCGACGATGCAGTCAGAGCTCTCGCTGTCAGCGATTTCTCAGTCCGACATCTTCCTCCGTAACATGAGTTCTTAATTAGGTGTGGCACCACCTGGTACCTTTGATGGGACACTTTTTTAGCAATAAAAAAAAATTCTCGTGGCAAGGTAATAAATAAATGAAGAAATAAATAAAAGTGCATTTACATTAACTCTGTGGAAACACACAGGGACATATGCATCTCTGTTACCTGTATTACTTATTTATTGATTGATTGATTGCCTTAAGGGGTTATTGCCTCAGCTCAGTGCCTGCGCCACGAATAATCCACAGCCCCTGCACTCCTTTTGTTCCCCTTTCGCTGCCCTTGTTGCTTGGTCACTGTGGTGGTTATTGTTGTGGTTGTTGTTGTTGTTTTGACCTTGCATCAGACAGAGAGAAAAGGAGAGAGCAGGGGAAATACAGAGTGGGAGAGAAAGATAGAGCCCCTAAAGACCTGCTTCATCCCCTGTAAAGCGACTCCCCTGCAGGTGGGGGTCTGGGCGCCAGACCCCAGACCCTTCCACCTGTCCCCTCTTTTCGTGAGCGCCACAAGGATTTACTTTTGAAGGCAATATCACCTGCCTCATTTTGAATCTCATTATCCTGAGGGTCAGTCCTGGAGACAGCGTCATGACACGACACACGGAGATCTCTGGTATCAGACAGCACCTGGAACAGCAGCTGGGGCTCTAGTGCAAGAGCAGGAGCAACTCCCCATCCACCTTCCACGGAGTCCACCTGCCTGCATTTTGGTCCTTTTCCCTCCAAAAAAGATCTTTCCCTTTTTTCACTGAGAAACAAGCAGCAGACAGGTTACCCAGGCAGGGGGAAAAAAAATAATTAAAAAGCCTTTTTTTTTTTTTTTTAACCGTAGCGAATGACCATCTTCTGGGAAGTACAGGTTTTGAACCTGAAAACACTGTCTGTCTGTGTCCTAGTCCACAGAAAGAGCCACTAGCCCAGCCAGATCTCACACTCAGATGGGGTGTTTCTGCCAGTCAAAAGTCTGCACAGCGCACTAGGGATTGGGCGGCCTGAGACCCAAATGTTACATTGTAGATGGACTGTTTGCAGTGCTTGTTCCCCCGGACATTGGACTTACTCAACTCCCTCCCCTACAGCATGAAAAAAAGGTTCTTGACCAACCATAGAGCAAATGGAGTAGGGGCGAGTGGAACTTACTGCATGTCTGCGCTGCTCATGCCCAGGTGTCTGTGGCGGGCCGTGGCAGAGGCTATAAGGGGGCTAGGGGGCAGAAGGAGACTGTTTCAGAGCAGGCTGCAGGCAGGGGAGCCCGTGAGTGTGTGCAGGGCTGTGTGTGTGGGAGTGGTGGCAGGGGGTTAGGGCAGGTCCCCCTGCTGGATGGTGAGATGGCAGCTGGGCTGGCTCTGGGCCCCCAGGGCTGAAGAGCAGAAGCAGGGTGGCAAGAAAGTAGTGCATGGAGGCACACAGTAGATGTTAGTAGGGGAGCTGGGGGACAGAGGGCAGCGGGAAAGGGGGCATCCTTGAGCAGGGGTCTGGTGTAGAGAGTGGGGGGAGCTGGAGGCATGGAAGGTCCCAGGAACCAGGGATTGACAGAAACAGATTCCTGCACCCACCCACTGGATAAAAGCTGCAGCAGCCAGAGCACCAGCCCTGGCTTGCCTAGGCCAAGGGCACTGAGTGAGTCCCGCTGAGGATGAGGAAGATAAGCAGGAGGAGGTGGAGGAGAAAGAGGAGAAGGAGGAGGAGGATGAGGAGAAGGAAGAAGAGGAGGAGGAAGAGGAGTAGGAGGAGGAGTAGGGGCAGGAGGGCAGCTTTAAGTAGGCAATGGGATTAATAGAGGCTTCCATTACGGAGGCATGTGTCCAGGCAGGCACCCACCAACCCTCAGGGGCAGCTCAGGGCACCCAGGGACCTGGTGTGGGTATCTCTGGGGCGGGGACTGTCAGTCAGTCAGCAAGACTGTGTGTCAGTGCAAATGGTGGGAAAGGGGCCTGGCGGAACTTGGTCCCCAGCCCTGGGCTGTGAGATGCCAGCCCCATGCCCAGACACACACCAATCTGCCCATCACCCCTTGGCCCGGCAGACCTGCACCTGCTTTGGCCTGGGGCTCTGGCTCTGGTGGCTGGCCACCAGCCCTCAAGGTCAAGTTCAGGGTGGGGGTCATGGCTGCTGGTCAACTGGATGGGTGGGGTCCCCGTGGCCTAGCAAGACATCACAGGAGCCCTCTGTGATGTCCTAGCCCCTGGCATTCTGTGCTGGCCACACTGGCACTGGGCAGCCCAAATGCCCTGCCACTAGGTCAGCCAGCAGCGCCCAGACGCCTGGGCCCTGGCACAGAGGGATGGAAGGATGGGAAACCAGTGCTGACCGACAAGGGACCTCAGGGCTGGCAGTCAAGAGAAGAAAGGTGGAGGTGTGCCCGGGATCCAGGGAGCCCAGGCCAGAGCTGCCTGCATGCCTGCCTGCCTTGCTGGATGTCTGTATGCTGCCTTTGTCCAGGTAGGTTTCTCAGGTCCCCTCCACTCCTGTCCTCTCCTGTCCTCTCCTGTCCTCTCCTGCCCTCACCATCCTCTACCCTCTCCTCTCCTCTGCACTTTGCTTCTCTCCTTTGTCTGTCTTCTCTTCCGGATGCCCTGCTCAACAGCTCCAGCACTTGTGATGGTTCTCCAGTGACAGCTGTTCGCAACCCCTTCCACCCCCTCCCTGCCCCTGAAGTGACCCAACTCACAGGTCTCTGGCTCACCCCATGCACACCCACACCCCCGAACATATTTCCTGGTTCAGCCCCTCTGCCCTATTCAGCCAAACTCGCCCCTTTGCAACCTACCTATGCATCCTGGTTTGTCTTCACCATTCAAGGAGAGATCTCCTTTTATACTTAGCTTGGTTGACTGGTGGATGGATGGATGGATGGATGCATGGATGCATGAATGGATGGATGAATGGATGTATAGATTGATGGGTGGATGGATGGATGCATGGACAGGTCAATGGATTGGTTTTGTAGAGGCAGAGTACCATCTAGGGGTACTTGAGACCGCTGGTGTCAGAGCCAGAGTCTATGTCAAATGTAAAACATTAATTCATCAATAACAAAAATGATTAAGCACCTAAATAAATAAATAAATAAATAAATAAATATAAAAACTGGGTTAAAAAATACATGGCGTCTTTGCCTTTCTGAATATGGTATGCTGTGAGGATCTTAACAAGGAAAGCATTGTCCTGAGTAGCCCCATTGAAGTAGTGGAATATTTCCTTTTTTTTTCTTTCAATTTTGTTGATTATTTATTGGAATAAATAGACAGGAATTGAGAGGGAAGGGAGGGATAGAGTTCTGACACAGAGAGAGTCACCTGCAGCACTTCTGCACCACTTGTAAAGATTTCCCCCGGCAGGTGGGGACCAGGGTCTTGAAGCCCAGTCCCCCTGCATTGTAACATGAGTGCTTAACTGGGTGTGGCACCACCTTGTACCCTTGATGGGACACTTTTTTTTAGCAATGAAAAGAAATTCTCGTGGCAAGGTAATAAATAAATGAAGAAATAAACAAAAGTGCATTTACATGAACTCTGGAAACACACAGGGACATGTACATCTCTGTAACCTGTATTACTTATTCGTTGATGGATTGATTGCCTCAAGGGGTTATTGACTCAGCTCAGGATGGGAAGACAGTGCTGACCAAAGAGGGACCTCAGGCCTGGCAGCCAAGAGAAGACAGGTGGAGGTGTGCCCGGGATCTAGGGAGCCCAGGCCAGAGCTGCTTGCATGCCAGCCTGACTTCCTGGATGTCGGTATGCTGCCTTTGTCCAGGTATGTTTCTCAGGACCCCTCCACTCTTGTCCTCTCCTGTCCTCACCATCCACTCCCCTCTCCTCTCCTCTGCACTTTGCTTCTCTCCTTTGTCTGTCCTCTCTTACGGGTGTCCTGTTCACCAACTCCAGCACTTGTGATGGTTCTCCAGTCACAGCTGTTCGCAACCCCTTCCACCCTCTACCTGCACCTGACGTGACCCAGCTCACAGGGTCTACGGCTCACCCCACCCACACCCACACCCCCCAACACATTCCCTGGTTCAGCCCCTCTGCCCTGTTCAGACGAACTGGCCCCTTTCCAACCTACTTATGCATCGTTGTTTCTCCTCACCATTCAAGGAGAGATCTCCTTTTGTACTTAGCTTGGTTGACTGGTGAATGGATGGATGGATGGATGGATGGATGGATGAATGGATAGATGGATGGATGGATGGATAGCTGGATGGGTGGATTGATGGATGGACAGGTCTATGGATTGGTTTTGTAGAGGCAGAGTACCATCTAGGGGTACTTGAGACCGTTGGTGTCAGAGCCCTAGTCTATGTCAAATGGAAAACATGAATTTATCAATAAAAAAATGAATAACCACCTAAATAAATAAATAAATATAAAAACTGGGTTAAAAATACATGGCGTCTTTGCCTTTCTGCATATGGTATGCTGTGAAGATCTTAACAAGGAAATCATTGTCCTGAGTAGCCCCTTTGAAGTAGTGGAATATTTCATTTTCCTTTTTCTTTCTTGACTTTCCATTTTCTTGATTATTTATTGGAATAAAAAGACAGGAATTGAGGGCGAAGGGAGGGATAGAGAGTTTGAGACACAGAGAGAGACACCTGCAGCACTTCTGCACCACTTGTAAAGATTTCCTCCGGCAGGTGGGGACCAGGGTCTTGAAGCCCAGTCCTCCTGCATTGTAACATGAGTGCTTAACTGGGTGTGACACCACCTGGTACCCTTGATGGGACACTGTATTTAGCAAGGAAAAGAAATTCTCGTGGCAAGGTAATAAATAAATAAATGAAGAAATAAATAAAAGTGCATTGACATTAACTCAGTGGAAACACACAGGGACATATACATCTCTGTTACCTGTATTACTTATTCATTGATTGATTGATTGCCTCAAGGGGTTATTGCTAGAGCTCAGTGCCTGCGCCACGAATAATCCACAGCTCCTGCACTCCAATTGTTCCCCTTTCGCTGCCATTGTTGCTTGGTCACTGTGGTGGTTATTGTTGCTGTTGTTGTTCTTACTGACACTTGCATCGGACAGAGAGAAAAGGAGAGAGCAGAGGAAATACAGAGTGGAGAGAAACATAGAGCCCCTAAAGACCTGCTTAACCCCTGTAAAGCGACTCCCCTGCAGGTGGGGGTCTGGGCGCCACACCCCAGACCCTTCCACCTGTCCCCTCTTTTCGTGAGCGCCACAAGCCCTTAACTCTCTGACATACCGCCAAACCTCCCTGCATTTACTTTTTAAGGCAATATGACCTGCCTCCTTTTGAATCCGCATTATCCTGAGGATCAGTCCTGGAGACAGTGTCATGACACGACACATGGAGCTCTCTGGTATCAGAGAGCACCTGGATCTTCAGCTGGGGCTCTAGTGCCAGGGCAGGAGCTACTCCTCATCCACCCTCCATGGAGTCCACCTGCCTGCATTTCGGTCCTTTTCCCTCCAAAAAAGGTTTTTCCATTTTTTCACTGAGAAACAGGCAGTAGATAGGTTACCCAGGCAAGGGAAAAGTAAAAAATAAAAAGCTTTTTTTTTTTTTTTAACCGTACCACTTCACACACTTCGTGTGAAGTACAGGTTTCGAACATGAAAACTCTGTCTGTCTGTCTCCTAGTCCACAGAAAGTGCCACTAGCCCAGCCAGATCTCACGCTCAGATTGGGTGTTTTTGCCAGTCAAAGGTCTGCACAGCACACTAGGGATTGGGCGGCCTGAGACCCAAATGTTACATTGTAGATGGACTGTTTGCAGTTCTTGCTCCCCAGGACATTGGACTGTCTCAAC
The DNA here is from genome assembly GCF_950295315.1 of Erinaceus europaeus. Classification (NCBI taxonomy): domain Eukaryota; kingdom Metazoa; phylum Chordata; class Mammalia; order Eulipotyphla; family Erinaceidae; genus Erinaceus; species Erinaceus europaeus. The sequence continues at coordinate 520,327 of NW_026647135.1, read as the reverse complement.
TCCCTCCCCTACAGCATGAAAAAAAGACTCTTGACAACCTTGGAGCAAATGGAGTGGGGGCGAGGGGAGCTGGTTGCATGTCTGCACTGATCAAGCCCAGGTGTCTGTGGGGGGCCGTGGCAGAGGCTGTAAGGGGGCTAGGGGGCAGAAGGAGACTTATTGAGAGGCAGGTTGCTGGCAGGGGAGCCCGTGAGTGTGTGCAGGGCTGTGTGTGTGGGTGTGGTGGCAGGGGGTTAGGGCAGGTCCCCCTGCTGGATGGTGAGATGGCAGCTGGGCTGGCCCTGGTCCCTCAGGGCTGAAGGGCAGAAGCAGGGTGGCAGTAAAGTAGCGCAGGAAGGCACACAGTAGATTTTAGTTGGGGAGCTGGGGGACAGAGGGCAAGGGGAAAGGGGGCATCCTTGAGGAGGGGTCTGGAATAGAGAGTGGCGGGAGCTGGACGCATGGAAGGTCCCAGGAACCAGGGACTGACAGGAACAGATTTCTGCACCCACCCACTGGATAGAAGCTACAGCAGCCAGAGCAGCACCACTGGCTTGCCTAAGCCAAGGGCCCTGAGTAAGTCCCTCTGAGCATGAGGAATTGGATGAGGAAGTGGAGGAGGAGGAGTAGGAGTAGGAAGAGGAGGAAGAGGAGGAGGAAGAAGAGGAGGAGGAGCAGGAGGGCAGCTGTCTGTAGGCAACGGGATTAATAGAGGCCTCCATTACGGAAGCATGTGTGCAGGCAGGCACCCACCAACCCTCAGGGGCAGCTCAGGGCACGCAGGGACCTGGTGTGGGTGTCTCTGGGGGGGGGACTGTCAGTCAGTCAGCAAGACTCTGTGTCAGTGCACATGGTGGGACAGGGTGGGTGTCATGGCTGCTGGTCAACTGGATGGGCGGGACCCCCATGGCCTAGCAACCACAGGAGCCCTCTGTGATGTCCTAGCCCCTGGCATTCTGTGCTGGCCACACTGGCACTGGGCAGCCCAACTGCCCTGCCAGTAGTTCAGCCAGCAGCGCCCAGACGCCTGGGCCCTGGCACAGAGGGACGGAAGGATGGGAAGACAGTGCTGACTGACGATTGACCTCTGGAAGCCAAGAGAAGCCAGGTGGAGGTGTGCCCGGGATCCAGGTAGCCCAGGCCAGAGCTTCCTGCATGCCTGCCTGCCTTCCTGGATGTCTGTATGCTGCCTTTGTCCAGGTAGGTTTCTCAGGTCCCCTCCACTCCTGTCCTCTCCTGTCCTCACCATCCACTCCCCTCTCCTCTCCTCTGCACTTTGCTTCTCTCCTTGGATAGGACAGAGAGAAATGGAGACAGGAGGGGAAGACAGAGAGGAGGAGAGAAAGATAGACACCTGCAGACCTGCTTCACTGCCTGTGAAGCGACTCCCCTGCAGGTGGGGAGCCGGGGTTCGAACCGGGATCCTTCTGCTGGTCCTTGTGCTTTGCGCCACCTGCGCTTAACCCACTGCGCTACAGCCCGACTACCAGTTCCATCTCTTTTCATCCTCAGTGGTTCTCACTGTGGTTTCTTAGATTTCTTCCTATGAAATGAAAAGTTACATTGTGGTGGTCTTGAAGGTTGCACAATGGATAAATAAAGTATTGGACCTTCAAGGACGAGGAGGTCCTGAGTTCGACCCCTGGCAGCACAGTACCAGAGTGATGTCTGGCTCTTTCTCTGTCTCCCGTAGTATCTTTCTGCTTCAGAAATAAGTACAATCTTAAATAAAATAAAATTAAATGAAAATAAAGTATCAAACCTTTGTGTCCTGAAACCTATCACCATGTAAATGGATAGTTTTAGTGATGCCTCCATCAGAGGGCATGTGTCACGTGGTGAGGGGACTCAAGGCAAGAAGGGAGAGAGTGAGAAAATAAATAATTTAAAAAGGGATGGTAGTGGTGGTGGTAGAGGAGGAGGAGGAGGAGGAAGGGGGGCCCAGTCAATGAATTAAAGTGAGGCAGTCAATTAATTAATTACTCAAAAATCAATTTTTTCCAGGCTCTGGGTAGGTGTATTTAGGAAACTATATACCCCTCCCAAAGGGGAGAGGGGTGAATTCTTAGAAAAGAAAGGAGAGGCCTAATCCCTCCACCTTTTCTGTGTGTGTATGCCTGTGTGTGTGGGGGGATGTGTAAATGGCCTTTATACACACATGCACACACACACATGTGCGCGCACACACACGCACCAACATCTGTGGAGTTCCACCTATTTTCATCTTTGTTGCTGTCTCGTACACTCTTAGATGTTCTCATTTTAAATGTAAAATGATGTTTTAGTCTGAACCTTTTCTGATCACATGCAAAGAAATGGCATTTTTCCGGGTTACTCTCTTCCATCTCTCTCTCTCTCCCTCCCTCCCTCCCTGCCCCCCCAAAGTATTTTATTAGAGATGGGACTTAGAACAAAAAAGTTTGTGTGTGTGTGTGTGAGAGAGAGAGAGAGAGAGAGAGAGAGTTGTGTATATGCCTGCCTTCCACAGTTCTCACCATTAACAAAGGAATAGGTTTATCACAGAGACTCTCATGCCTGAGTCTCCCAAGTACCAGGTTCGATTCTCCACCCCCCCCAACATAAAGGAGAGTTGAACAGTGCTGGGGTGGGGGGCAAGAAGGAGGATAAACAAGGGCAACAAAAGGGGGAAAAATGGACCCCGGGAGTGGAGGATTCATGGTGCAGGCATGGAACGCAGCAATAACCCTGGAGGGATAAGAAGGTGAAGAAGGAGGAGAACAAGAAGGAGAAGGAGAAGGAGGAGAAGGAGGAGAAAGATAATAGATATAATTTATATATATATATTTCATTTCAATCATAGGAATGGAGGCACTGAAATAGGCAGATGGGAACACTGGTCTTTTCTGGTTTGACAGTGGTGTGCTTTGCCTTGGGACATCTGGGGCCTCTAGCCAGAAAAGGCATGGTGGTATGCAGCAGGCTCAAGGAGACCTTTCTCTCTCTCTCTCTCTCTCTCTCTCTCTCTTTCTATGTTTCCTTCCTTCCTTCCTCCCTCCCTTCCTTCCTTCCTTCATGGGGGTGTTGTTAATGGTTTACAGGCGACAGAAAAATACAAGTTTGTACATGCACAACATGTCTCATCTTTCCACATAACTCTTCAACCCCCTCTAGGTTCTCCTCTCTCATCATGTCCCAAGAGCTGAACACTCCCACCCCCCGACCCCGACCCCCACCCCAGAGTCTGTTACTTCCATGCCATAGATGACAGACTGACATCTTTCTCTCATTAGTATTTCAATGCTGGAAGCAAAGAGCTTGTTCATGGCTCTGCCTCCTCCGCCTCCACCTGAGTCTGTAGCCTAGGGTTCCCCCTCCCCCGCGGAAGAAATTTCTTTTATTCATTTATTTTATTTTTCATGGGGAAATGACCACTGACCACAAGTTGGGGAGATGGAGAGCAGGAGGTGTGTCCTTTCTAGAAACAGATAGTGTTTTTGTAAGGAGAATGAATGAATGAAGGAAGGAAGGAAGGAAGGAAGGAAGGAAGGAAGGAAGGAACTGTATCTCCCCAGTGTGGACCATCCTTTCAAAGGCTTCATTCAGATGCAGATAGTCCCAGCTTTGGGGCGGGATGGTCTTGTTTATCTTCCCTCAACACTCAACTGTTGTTGTTGTTGTTGTTGTTTCCAAGCTGCAGAGAGAGGGGGGAGGGGGGGAATGAAATGTGATTTCTTTTTCCTTTTCTTTCTTTCTTTTTTGTTTTGTTTTGTTTTGTTGTTGTTTTCACGTTGAGGTAGCTTGAACTGTTTTCCTGAGGCCAAAGTAGTCCAGCATGAAATTTAGTGGGGGGGTGGGTGTTTGTAGAGGGAGCAGAAGGAAAAAATAAAAGAGAAAGCAAGCAAGCAAGCAAAGAAAGGGTGAGTGAAAGAGCATAATGTTTATGCAAACAGACTCAAGCACTGAGACTCCAATGTCCCAGGTTCAAGCCCCCCACACCACCATAAGCCACAGCTGAGCAGTGCTGTTGGGAGAAGGAGAAGGAGAAGGAGGAGGAGGAGGAGGAGGAGGAGGAGAAGGACACACCCTGCTTTCTGTATTCTTTCCTCTTCTTTCACAAGTAGTGAAGCAGGGCTGCAGGTGTCTCTCTTTCTCTCCCCCACTCCCCCCACCCCTTCCTTCTCAATTTCTGGCTATCTCTATCCAAGACGTAAAGATAATTTAGTGATCCGGGAGGTGGCGTGATGGATAGAGCACTGAACTCTCAAGCATGAGGCCCCCGAGTTCAACCCCCCAGTAACATATGTACCAGGGTGATTTCTGGTTCTTTCTGTCTCCTGTCATTCTCATAAATAAATAGATAAATAAATAAATAAGGGAGTCAGTCGGGCGTGAGCACAGCAGGTCAAGCGTGCACGTGGCACAAAGGGCAAGGACCACCTGTGTGAGGATCCCGGTTCAGGCTCCCCACCTGCAGGGGAGTTAGTTGCTTCACAAGCAAGCAGCTGTGAAGCAGGTCTGTCTGCAGATGTCTATCTTTCTCTCTGTCTTCCCCTCCTCTCTGTCCTATCCAACAAAGGCGACAAAAATAAACCAAAGACAACAAAAGGGAATAAATAAGTAAATAAATAAAATATTTTTAAAAGATAATTTGTTTATCTTGAGAGAGATGCACAGCCTTCTCTTCTCCCCTGACGCCCCACCCCCCCAACACACACACACACACACACACAATCTGTTAAGCTCTCTCAGGCATGTAATAGACAATGAATATACTAACATAGAATCAGCCGCGAGAGAAAGGGACCCCGGTTGCCCCGGCAAGCAGGGCGGTGAGCAGGGGCTAGCAACCCAATGAGACCTGAAATGATAGGGACAAGAGACGCGAAGAACGAGAGCAAGTCAAGTTTCTGATCAAGCTCTAAATTTTATTGTGAACACAGGCATTATAAGGCTTTGGGGAAGGAGGGGGAAGTGCTGGAGGAGGGGAAGGGGGAAGCAAACTTCAAAGAGGAATGTTCCTTGCAACAAATGGCAGGAACCAAACTATGTGTTGACTCACTTGTGTTGACTCACTTGATTACTGATAAATGGTTTACCTAAGGGGAAATGGCCTGCCCAGGGGGGAATTAACATTTGTCTTGAGGGGTTCCGTTTTCTCAAAGCTTATCATCTATGAAGCAGAGAAATGTCTCCTGGCACCCGGTGATACCAAGATTATGCAAAAGTCTTTCATGTATTGGACTCCTCTGAGGTTACAACTTCAGTCAGTCCCTGGTGCCTTCACAAAACCTGTACGTGCAAGACAGGGAATCCTGTTCCTCAGTAGCTCTTGAGATGAACAACAGCAGAAATAAGGCTTTGTGACACACAACCCCCAGCTTTATTCATTCATACATTCAGCAAGCAAGCAAGCAAGCAAGCAATGTGTGTTGTTCCCCTCCCCCAGTTTTATTTTCTAAAGGAATGTGTGTGTGTGTTCTTGGACAGACATGATACATATTATATACAGACATTTCTTTTCTGCTCATATATAAAAATATATAGATATATAAATCCAGTGAATAAAAAATGGCAGGGGGGTGAGGGAAAGGAAATTGGGGGAGGTGGCTACCTACCAGGTACCCTTTCTCTGAGGAATCCCCAACACTCTAGCTCACCACCACCCTCACCCTTCACTTCACTTCACTCCACTCCACTCCACCCCAACCCACCCACTCATTTACAATGCAAATTTCTGGCCAGAAAGATACAAACTGTTGACTAGCAGGGGTAGAGAGGATAATGGTTATGCTAAGAGACCCTCATTCCTGAGGCTCCACAACCATGGCCAGGAAACCTGCGATGATTCAAGGAGCCAGAGTGCAACATCATTCAGACTTCTGTTCCAACTCGCAAATTCTTCTGCCAGAGACTAAGTCCCAGGGGAGTGCTGGTCGACCCGCCGGCTCCACAAGGCGGCAGTCCAGGAAACGGGTGGCAGGGTGGCGGGATCCTGGGATCCTAAGGCGGACTTCATCCAGCGATTAAGTGCCAAGGGAGTGCTGGTCGACCCGCCGGCTCCACAACGAAGGCAGTCTGAGATTCGGGATCCGGGGGTGCCACGGTGGACTTCATCCAGATGCCCTGTCTACCTGCGAGCCGCAACGCCAGCGACCTAGTCCCAAGGGACTGATGGTCGACCCACCGGCTCCACAACGAAGGCGGTCCGGGGTCCGGTGTTCGGGGGTGCCACGGCGGACTTCATCCAGACGCACTGTGGACCCGCGAGCCGCTCCGCCAGCGACAAAGTCCCAAGGGATTGCTGGTCGACCCGCGAGCCGCTCCGCCAGCGACCAAGTCCCAAGGGACTGCTGGTCCACCTACCGGCTCCACAACGAAGGCGGTCCGGTGTCCGGGGGTGCCATGGCGGACTTCATCAAGACGCCCGGTCGACCCGCGAGCCGCTCCGCCAGCGACCAAGTCCCAAGGGACTGCTGGTGGACCCGCCGCCTCCACAACCGCGGCCCTATGATCCATCCGGTGGCCGCGCTGCGACAGCGGACTCTGCCGCCATCCGGAGTCGGGAGCGGGCTGCTGGTTGACACCACGGCCGGTCTGGGAGGACGGGCGCGAGCACCGCGCCGACGCCTCGAGGCGCTTTGCCACCCCCCCACACCCGCCTCCCGGGCAGCGGGTGGGCGGGCGGGCAAGAGCGCCCGCGAGGGCCCGGCGGCGGGCCGGGCGTTCGCGCGAACGCGCCGCCTCACTTGCGGAGTGCGCCGCGTCCCCCCCCCCTCCTCCTGAGCCCGGAAGCCCAGGCAAAGATGGATGGGAGAAGGCAGGGCAGGGCAGGGGCCGGAAGGGATGGATGGATGGACCGACCCCGCCCCTCCACCTCCCCCCCCTCAGAGGGTGGGAGAGAGCAAGAGCGAGACAAACCCTTGTGTTGAGGGCTGACTTTCAATAGATCGCAGCTAGGGAGCTGCTCTGCTACGTACGATACCCTGACCCAGAAGCAGGTCGTCTACGAATGGTTTAGCACCAGGTTCCCCACGAACGTGCGGTGCGTGACGGGCGAGGGGGCGGCCGCCTTTCCTGCCGCGCCCCGCTTCCCAGGACATGCAGCTCTCCGCACTGGGCCCCGGTCCCGAACGCGCGGCGGCGACCGGCCGGCCCGCCCGGCTGGCCTCATGCCGCCCGCCCGCATGTCTGCCCGGGCAGCGCCACGCCGCGGCTCGGCCCGGCCCGGACCGGCCCAGACCCACTTCCGCGGGCGGAGGCTCCGGCCGGCCCGACCGGCTGGCCTCAAGCCGCCCGCCCACGCGCCTGCCCGGGCAGCGCCGCGGCGGTGTCGCCCTGCCGGCAACACTCACTCCCCTAGTAAACTGCAGCTACGGCATACGCCCAGAGAGTGGTGTGCGCACAGGCCACCAGGGGCGCGACAGACCGGCTCGACAGCCGGGCTCCTAGAACTCTGGCCTGGCCAAGCGCAGCCAGATCTCTCCCCTCTGCCTCTGCAGCCAGAACTCCGGAGGAGGCGGCGGCAATATAAAAGCGGCCCCCAGGGGGCACCCTACACATCCCCTTGAGCCGAGAAAGTGAAAGTCAGGCCGCCCGCGGAGGCGGCGGAGGCGGCGGACCCAGGCAGGACAGTGGAGGCGGAGGCGGCGGACGCCCGCGGACCCGGGGAGGATCGCCGCCACGGCGGCCCCCGGCATGATCAGGGCGCGCGCGCGCGCACACACACACACACGGCCAGTGGGCAAGCCGGACATGCATTCCTGAGTGCCTGACTAAGTGACTGAGGGAGGGAGTGCATGGAGGGCAGGGAAACGGGGGAGGAGGGAGGGAGGGAGGGAGCCATGTGGGGAGGGAGTCCATGAGCAAAGGTTAGTGACTGAAGCAGCAGTGCGGGCAGTGGTGGCAGGACCCAGGCAGGAACCCGGCTCCTTGCATTTCTTTCTCTGTGTGCTTAACCGGGTGCACCGCCCCCCAATCTTTCTTTCTGAACTAGGAGGAGGTGTATTTAGAAAACTGTACATGCCTACCCCTAAAGTGTGTTTGGGGGAGAGGGAACAGTAAGTGTTGGGGGGGTCGAGGTAGTTAGACCCTCTATCCAGAGAGAGAGAAGAGGGGTGTGGGAAGGACACCTTTGGAGTTCCCTATGATTTATTGGATTTCTTTCTTTTAAAGGAAAAGTTACAGTTTATGCTGAACCCCTTACAATGTATCCGTATTGTTATATTGAAGAGTAGATTTAAAAAAACAAAAAAGGAGGGGGGAAGGCAGGAGGGACAGAATATTGCTGAGTTCTGGCAACTGGTCTTGGTCTGCGGGGATCCCACCTGAGACCTCAGCTCCCTCTCTCAAATGAAAATAGATGATAGATAGATAGAGTCGGGATTGGGTGGTGGCGTGGCACACTGGGTTAGGCACACATAATATGCAATGGGAAAAAAATGCACACACACACACATACATATTCCCCTCCCAAATTATTGCTGGGGCTTGGTGCCTGGTCCAGGATTCCACTGCTCCTGGAGGCCTTTTTTTTTCTTCCCCCCTCTCAGTTTTGTTGCCCTTGTTCATATATATTTAAAAAAAAAGTCAGTCAATCAATCAAAAATAAATGCATTTAAAAATTGTATTTATTCCATTTTATAAATAAAACTTAAGAAATTATGTATTTATGAGAAAGGAGAAATCTACAGGGCCGGGGTGGGAGTAAATAGCATAATGGTTATAGAAAGAGACTCTCATGCCTGAGGTTTCAAAAGTCTCAGGTTCAATCACTCGACACCATACCCCCCCAGACACCATCTGGTGACAGAGAGAGATAAAGAGAGTGAGAGAGACATCTACACACAGAGACCAACCAGAGCACTACTCAGCTCTGGTTTGTGACATGTTGTGGAATGAATCTGGCACTTTGAGGCCTCAGGGGAAAAAGTGAAGGTCTTTTGTATAACCAAAGATTATACAACTTCTTTTGTATAAACCAAACCCCCACCCCTGCCCACCTTTTCTTCTCCCCCCCATCAGGGTCTTGTTTTTTCCATAAAACAACAAGAGCTGAGACAGCATTGAGAAGAATAATATTAACAACAACAACGACGGTAACAACATGGGGAAAAAAATGGGAAAAACAAGAGGGCAGGAGAGGACAGGAGAGGACAGGAGTGGAGGGGACCTGAGAAACCTACCTGGACAAAGGCAGCATACAGACATCCAGGAAGGCAGGCAGGCATGCTGGCAGCTCTGGCCTGGGCTCCCTGCATCCCGGGCACACCTCCACCTGTCTTCTCTTGGCTGCCAGCCCTGAGGTCCCTTGTCGGTCAGCACTGGCTTCCCATCCTTCCGTCCCTCTGTGCCAGGGCCCAGGCGTCTGGGCGCTGCTGGATAACCTAGTGGCAGGGCAGTTGGGCTGGCCAGTGCCAGTGTGGCCAGCACAGAATGCCAGGGGCTAGGACATCACAGAGGGCTCCTGTTGTTGCTAGGCCATGGGGTTCCCGCCCAGCCAGTTGACCAGCAGCCATGACACCCACCCAGAACTTGACCTTGAGGGGTGGTGGCCAGCCACCAGAGCCAGAGCCCCAGGCCAAAGCAGGTGCAGGTCGGCCGGGCCAAGGGGCTATGGGCGGATTGGTGTGTGTCTGGGCATGGGGCTGGCATCTGACAGTCCAGGGCGGGGGACCAAGGTCCGCCAGGCCCCTGTCCCACCATGTGCACTGACACACAGTCTTGCTGACTGACTGACAGTCCCCGCCCCAGAGATACCCACACCAGGTCCCTGGGTGCCCTGAGCTGCCCCCTGAGGATTGGTGGGTGCCTGCCTGGACACATGCCTCCTTAATGGAGGCCTCTATTAATCACATTGCCTACTGATAGCTGCCCTCCTGGCCCTCCTCCTCCTCCTCCTCCACCTCCTCCTCCTTCTCTTCCTCATCCTCAGAGGGACTCACTCAGGGCCCTTGGCCTAGGCAAGACAGGGCTGCTGCTCTGGCTGCTGCAGCTTCTATTCAGTGGGTGGGTGCAGGAATCTGTTCCTGTCAATCCCTGGTTCCTGGGACCTTCCATGCCTCCTGCTCCCCCCACTCTCTACTCCAGACCCCTCCTCAAGGATGCCCCCTTTCCCCTTGCCCTCTGTCCCCCGGCTCCCCAACTAATATCTACTGTGTGCCTCCCTTCACTACTTTACTGCCACCCTGCTTCTGTGCTGCAGCTCTGGGGGCCCAGAGCCAGCCCAGCTGCCATCTCCCCATCCAGCAGGGGAACCTGCCCTAACACCCTGCCACCACACCCACACACATAGCCCTGCACACACTCACGGGCTCCCCTGCCTGCAGCCTGCCTCTCAAACAGTCTCCTTCTGCCCCCTAGCCCCCTTACAGCCTCTGCCACGGCCCCCCACAGACACCTGGGCATGAGCAGCTCAGACATGCAACAAACTCCACTGGCCCCTACTCCATTTGCTCTATGGTTGGTCAAGAAACTTTTTTTCATGCTGTAGGTGAGGGAGTTGAGGAAGTCCAATGTCCTGGGGAGCAAGAACTGCAAACAGTCCATCTACAATGTAACATTTGTGTCTCAGGCTGCCCAATCCCTAGTGTGCTGTGCAGACTTTTGACTGGCAAAAACACCCCATCTGAGCATGAGATCTGGCTGGGCTAGTGGATCTTTCTGTGGACTAGGACACAGACAGACAGAGTTTTCAGGTTCAAAAGCTGTACTTCCCAGAAGATGGTCATTCGCTACGGTTAAAAAAAAAAAAAAAAGGCTTTTTATTTATTTTTCCCCCTGCCTGCTTAACCTGTCTGCTGCTTGTTTCTCAGTGAAAAACGGGAAAGATCTTTTTTGGAGGGAAAAGGACCAAAATGCAGGCGGGTGGACTCCGTGGACGGTGGATGGGAAGTTGCTCCTGCCCTGGCACTAGAGCCCCAGCTGCTGTTCCAGGTGCTCTCTGATACCAGAGATCTCCGTGTGTCATGTCATGACACTGTCTCCAGGACTGACCCTCAGGATAATGAGATTCAAAACAAGGCAGGTCATATTGCCTTCAAAAGTAAATCCAGGGAGGTTTGGCGGTATGTCAGAGGGTTAAGACCTTGTGGCACTCACGAAAAGAGGGGACAGGTGGAAGGCTCTGGGGTCTGGCGCCCAGACCCCCAACTGCAGGGGAGTCACTTTACAGGGGGTGAAGCAGGTCTTTAGGGGCTCTATCTTTCTCTCCCACTCTGTATTTCTCCTGCTCTCTCCTTTTCTCTCTGTCTGATGCAAGGTCAAAACAAAAACAACAACCACAACAATAACCACCACAGTGACCAAGCAACAAGGGCAGCGAAAGGGGAACCAAAGGAGTGCAGGGGCTGTGGATTATTCGTGGCGCACGCACTGAGCTGAGGCAACAACCCCTTGAGGCAATCAATCAATCAACGAATAAGTAATACATGTAACAGAGATGTAGATGTCCCTGTGTGTTTCCAGAGTTCATGTAAATGCACTTTTGTTTATTTCTTCATTTATTTATTACCTTGCCACGAGAATTTCTTTTCATTGCTAAAAAAAAGTGTCCCATCAAGGGTACCTGGTGGTGCCACACCCAGTTAAGCACTCATGTTACAATGCAGGGGGACTGGGCTTCAAGACCCAGGTCCCCACCTGCCGGGGGGGTAAATCTTTACAAGTGGTGCAGAAGTGCTGCAGGTGACTCTCTCTGTGTCACAAACTCTCTATCCCTCCCTTCCCTCTCAATTCCTGTCTATTTATTCCAATAAATAATCAAGAAAATTGAAAGTAAAAAAAGAAAAAGGAAAAAGAAATATTCCACTACTTCAATGGGGCTACTCAGGACAATGCTTTCCTTGTTAAGATCCTCACAGCATACCATATGCAGAAAGGCAAAGATGCCATGTATTTTTTAACCCAGTTTTTATATTTATTTATTTATTTATTTATTTAGGTGCTTATTCATTTTTGTTATTGATGAATTAATGTTTTACATTTGACATAGACTCTGGCTCTGACACCAGCGGTCTCAAGTACCCCTAGATGGTACTCTGCCTCTAAAAAACCAATCCATTCACCTGTCCATGCATCCATCCATCCACCCATCAATCTATACATCCATCCATCCATCCATCCATGCTTCCATCCGTCCATCCATCCATCCATCCATCCACCAGTCAACCAAGCTAAGTACAAAAGGAGATCTCTCCTTGAATAGTAAAGACAACCCAGTATGCATAGGTAGGTTGCAAAGGGGCGAGTTCGGCTGAATAGGGCAGAGGAGCTGAACCAGGGAATGTGTTGGGGGGTGTGGGTGTGGGTGGGGTGAGCCGGAGACCTGTGAGTTGTGTCTGCTCAGGGGCAGGGAGGGTTTGGTAGGGGTTGCGAACAGCTGTCACTGGAGAACCATCACAAGTGCTGGAGCTGTTGAGCAGGGCACCCACAAGAGAAGACAGAAAAAGGAGAGAAGCAAAGTGCAGAGGAGAGGAGAGGGGAGAGGATGGTGAGGGCAGGAGAGGACAGGAGAGGACAGGAGAGGACAGGAGTGGAGGGGACCTGAGAAACATACCTGGACAAAGGCAGCCTACAGACATCCAGGAAGGCAGGCAGGCATGCTGGCAGCTCTGGACTGGGCTCCCTGCATCCCGGGCACACCTCCACCTGTCTTCTCTTGGCTGCCAGCCCTGAGGTCCCTTGTAGGTCAGCACTGGCTTCCCATCCTTCCGTCCCTCTGTGCCAAGGCCCAGGCTTCTGGGCGCTGCTGGCTGACCTAGTGGTAGGGCAGTTGGGCTGCCCAGTGCAAGTGTGGCCAGCACAGAATGCCAGGGGCTAGGACATCGCAGAGGGATCCTGTGGTTGCTAGGCCACGGGGACCCCGCCCATCCAGTTGACCAGCAGCCATGACCCCCACGCTGAACTTGACCTTGAGGGGTGGTGGTCAGCCACCAGAGCCAGAGCCCCAGGCCAATGCAGGTGCAGGTCGGCCGGGCCAAGAGGCTATGGGCATATTGGTGTGTGTCTGGGCATGGGGCTGGCATCTGACAGCCCAGGGCTGGTGACCAAGGTCCGCCAGTCCCCTGTCCCACCATTATCACTGACACACAGTCTTGCTGACTGACTGACAGTCCCCGCCCCAGAGATACCCACACCAGGTCCCTGGGTGCCCTGAGCTGCCCCCTGAGGATTGGTGGGTGCCTGCCTGGACACATGCCTCCATAATGGAGGCCTCTATTAATCCCATTGCCTATTGATAGCTGCCCTCATTCCCGTCCTCCTCCTCCTCCCCCTCTTCCTCCACCTCCTCCTCCTTCTCTTCCTCATCCTCAGAGGGACTCATTCAGGGCCCTTGGCCTAGGCAAGCCAGGGCTGCAGCTCTGGCTGCTGCAGCTTCTATCCAGTGGGTGGGTGCAGGATTCTGTTCCTGTCAATCCCTGGTTCCTGGGACCTTCCATGCCTCCGGCTCCCCCCACTCTCTACTCCAGACCCCTCCTCAAGGATGCCCCCTTTCCCCTTGCCCTCTGTCCCCAAGCTCCCCAACTAACATCTACTGTGTGCCTCCCTGTACTACTTTACTGCCACCCTGCTTCTGCGCTTCAGCCGTGGGGGCCCAGAGCCAGCCCAGCTGCCATCTCACCATCCAGCAGGGGGACCTGCCCTAACTCCCTGCCACCACACCCACATACACAGCCCTGCACACACTCACGGGCTCCACTGCCTGCAGCCTGCCTCTCAAACAGTCTCCTTCTGCCCCCTAGCCCCCTTACAGCTTCTGCCACGGCCCCCCACAGACAACTGGGAATGAGCAGCGCAGACATGCAACAAGCTCCACTGTCCCCTACTCCATTTGCTCTATGGTTGGTCAAGAACCTTTTTTTCACGCTGTAGGGGAGGGAGTTGAGGAAGTCCAATGTCCTGGGGAGCAAGAACTGCAAACAGTCCATCTACAATGTAACATTTGGGTCTCAGGCCGCCCAATACCTAGTGCGCCATGCAGACTTTTGACTGGCAAAAACACCCCATCTGAGCATGAGATCTGGCTGGGCTAGTGGCTCTTTCTGTGGACTAGGACACAGATAGACAGAGTTTTCAGGTTCAAAACCAGTACTTCCCAGAAGGTGGTCATTCGCTAAGGTTAAAAAAAAAAAGGGCTTTTTATTTATTTATTTTTCCCCCTGCCTGGGTAACCTGTCTGCTGCTTGTTTCTCAGTGAAAAAAGGGAAATATCTTTTTTGGAGGGAAAAGGACCAAAATGCAGGCAGGTGGACTCCGTGGACGGTGGATGGGAAGTTGCTCCTGCCCTGGCACTAGAGCCCCAGCTGCTGTTCCAGGTGCTCTCTGATACCAGAGATCTCCATGTGTCATGTCATGACACTGTCTCCAGGACTGACCCTTAGGATAATGAGATTCAAAACGAGGCAGGTCATATTACCTTCAAAAGTAAATCCAGGGAGGTTTGGCGGTATGTCAGGGGATTAAGGCCTTGTGGCGCTCACGAAAAGAGGGACAGGTGGAAGGGTCTGGGGTCTGGCGCCCAGACCCCCACCTGCAGGGGAGTCGCTTTACAGGGGGTGAAGCAGGTCTTTAGGGGCTCTATCTTTCTCTCCCACTCTGTATTTCCCCTGCTCTGTCCTTTTCTCTCTGTCTGATGCAAGGTCAAAACAACAACAGCCACATCAATAACCACCACAGTGACCAAGCATCAAGGGCAGCGAAAGGGGAACAAAAGGAGTGCAGGGGCTGTGGATTATTCGCGGTGCAGGCACTGAGCTGAGGCAATAAGCCCTTGAGGCAATCAATCAATCAACGAATAAGTACTACAGGTAACAGAGATGTAGATGTCCCAGTGTGTTTCCAGAGTTCATGTAAATGCACTTTTGTTTATTTCTTCATTTATTTATTACCTTGCCACGAGAATTTCTTTTCATTGCTAAAAACAAGTGTCCCATCAAGGGTACCAGGTGGTGCCACACCCAGTTAAGCACTCATGTCACAATGCAGGGGGACTGGGCGTCAAGACCCTGGTTCCCACCTGCAAGGGGAAATCTTTACAAGTGGTGCAGAAGTGCTGCAGTGACTCTCTCTGTGTCACAACTCTATCCCTCCCTTCCCTCTCAATTCCTGTCTATTTATTCCAATAAATAATCAAGAAAATTGAAAGTAAAAAAAGAAAAAGGAAAAGGAAATATTCCACTACTTCAATGGGGCTACTCAGGACAATGCTTTCCTTGTTAAGATCCTCACAGCATATCATATGCAGAAAGGCAAAGACGCTATGTATTTTTTAACCCAGTTTTTATATTTATTTATTTACTTATTTAGGTGATTATTCATTTTTGTTATTGATGAATTAATGTTTTACATTTGACATAGACTCTGGCTCTGACACCAGAGGTCTCAAGTACCCCTAGATGGTACTCTGCCTCTACAAAACCAATCCATTGACCAGTCCATGCATCCATCCATCCACCCATCAATCGATACATCCATCCATCCATCCATCCATCCATGCATCCATCCATCCATCCATCCATCCATCCACCAATCAACCAAGCTAAGTACAAAATGAGATCTCTCCTTGAATGGTGAAGACAACCCAGGATGCATAGGTAGGTTGCAAAGGGGCGAGTTCGGCTGAATAGGGCAGAGGGGCTGAAGCAGGGAATGTGTTGGGGGGTGTGGGTGTGGGTGGGGTGAGCCGGAGACCTGTGAGTTGGGTCACCTCAGGGGCAGGGAGGGGGTGGAAGGGGTTGCGAACAGCTGTCACTGGAGAACCATCACAAGTGCTGGAGCTGTTGAGCAGGGCACCCTGAAGAGAAGACAGACAAAGGAGAGAAGCAAAGTGCAGAGGAGAGGGGAGGGGAGAGGATGGTGAGGGCAGGAGAGGACAGGAGAGGACAGGAGAGGACAGGAGTGGAGGGGACCTGAGAAACATACCTGGACAAAGGCAGCATACAGACATCCAGGAAGGCAGGCAGGCATGCTGGCAGCTCTGGCCTGGGCTTCCTGGATCCCGGGCACACCTCACCTGTCTTCTCTTGGCTGCCAGCCCTGAGGTCCCTTGTTGGTCAGCACTGGCTTCCCATCCTTCCGTCCCTCTGTGCCAGGGCCCAGGCATCTGGGCGCTGCTGGCTGACATAGTGACAGGGCAGTTGGGCTGCCCAGTGCCAGTGTGGCCAGCACAGAATGCCACGGGCTAGGACATCACAGAGGGCTCCTGTGGTTGCTAGGCCAAGGGTACCCGGCCTATCCAGTTGACAAGCAGCCATGACCCCCACCCTGAACTTGACCTTGAGGGGTGGTGGCCAGGCACCAGAGCCAGAGTCCCAGGCCAAAGCAGGTGCAGGTCGGCCGGGCCAAGGGGCTATGGGCAGATTGGTGTGTGTCTGGGCATGGGGCTGGCATCTGACAGCCCAGGGCTGGTGACCAAGGTCCGCCAGGCCCCTGTCCCACCATTTGCACTGACACACAGTCTTGC
Source organism: Erinaceus europaeus (assembly GCF_950295315.1). Lineage (NCBI taxonomy): Eukaryota > Metazoa > Chordata > Mammalia > Eulipotyphla > Erinaceidae > Erinaceus > Erinaceus europaeus. Next base: position 503,928 of record NW_026647135.1, on the reverse strand, counting down.
TGACTGACTGACAGTCCCCGCCCCAGAGATACCCATTCCAGGTCCCTGGGTGCCTTGAGCTGCCCCCTGATGATTGGTGGGTGCCTGCCTGGACACATGCCTCAGTAATGGAGGCCTCTATTAATCCCATTGCCTACTGATAGCAGCCCTCATGCCGCTCCTCCTCCTCCTACCACTCCTCCTCCTCCACCTCCTCCTCCTTCTCTTCCTCATCCTCAGAGGGACTCACTCAGGGCCCTTGGCCTAGGCAAGACAGGGCTGCTGCTCTGGCTGCTGCAGCTTCTATCCAGTGGGTGGGTGCAGGATTCTGTTCCTGTCAATCCCTGGTTCCTGGGACCTTCCATGGCCCAGGCACCCCCCACTCTCTACTCCAGACCCCTCCTCAAGGATGCCCCCTTTCCCCTTGACCTCTGTCCCCAGGCTCCCCAACTAACATCTACTGTGTGCCTCCCTGCACTACTTTACTGCCCCCCTGCTTCTGCACTTCAGCCCTGGTGGCCCAGAGCCAGCCCAGCTGCCATCTCTCAATCCAGTAGGGGGACCTTCCCTAACCCCCTGCCTCCACACCCACACACACAGCCCTGCACACACTCACGGGCTCCCCTGCCTGCAGCCTGCCTCTCAAACAGTCTCCTTCTGCCCCCTAGCCCCCTTACAGCCTCTGCCACGGCCCCCCACAGACACCTGGGCAAGAGCAGCGCAGACATGCAACAAGCTCCACTAGCCCCTACTCCATTTGCACTATGGTTGGTCAAGAACCTTTTTTTTCACGCTGTAGGGGAGGGAGTTGAGGAAGTCCAATGTCCTGGGGAGCAAGAACTGCAAACAGTCCGTCTACAATGTAACATTTGGGTCTCAGGCCGCCCAATACCTAGTGCACCATGCAGACTTTTGACTGGCAAAAACACCCCATCTGAGCATGAGATCTGGCTGGGCTAATGGCTCTTTCTGTGGACTAGGACACAGACAGACAGAGTTTTCAGGTTCAAAACCTCTACTTCCCAGAAGGTGGTCATTCCCTATGGTTAAAAAAAAAAAAAAAGAAAGAAAAAAAGGCCTTTTATTTATTTATTTTTCCCCCTGCCTGGGTAACCTGTCTGCTGCTTGTTTCTCAGTGAAAAAAGGGAAAGATCTTTTTTGGAGGGAAAAGGACCTAAATGCAGGCGGGTGGACTCCTTTGAAGGTAGATGGGAAGTTGCTCCTGCCCTGGCACTAGAGCCCCAGCTGCTGTTCCAGGTGCTCTCTGATACCAGAGATCTCCGTGTGTCATGTCATGACACTGTCTCCAGGACTGACCCTCAGGATAATGAGATTCAAAACGAGGCAGGTCATATTGCCTTCAAAAGTAAATCCAGGGAGGTTTGGCGGTATGTCAGAGGATTAAGGCCATGTGGCGCTCACGAGAAGAGGGGACAGGTGGAAGGGTCTGGGGTCTGGCGCCCAGACCCCCACCTGCAGGGGAGTCGCTTTACAGGGGGTGAAGCAGGTCTTTAGGAGCTCTATCTTTCTCTCCCAATCTGTATTTCCCCTGCTCTCTCCTTTTCTCTCTGTCTGATGCAAGGTCAAAGCAACAACAACAACCTCAACAATAACCACCACAGTGACCAAGCAACAAGGGCAGCGAAAGGGGAACAAAAGGAGTGCAAGGGCTGTGGATTATTCGTGGCGCAGGCACTGAGCTGAGGCAATAACCCCTTGAGGCAATCAATCAATCAACGAATAAGTACTACAGGTAACAGAGATGTAGATGTCCCAGTGTGTTTCCAGAGTTCATGTAAATGCACTTTTGATTATTTTTTCATTTATTTATTACCTTGCCACGAGAATTTCTTTTCATTGCTAAAATCAAGTGTCCCATCAAGGGTAGCAGGTGGTGCCACACCCGGTTAAGCACTCATGTTACAATGCAGGGGGACTGGGCTTCAAGACCCTGGTCCCCACATGCCAGGGGAAATCTTTACAAGTGGTGCAGAAGTGCTGCAGGTGACTCTCTCTGTGTCACAAACTGTCTATCCCTCCCTTCCCTCTCAATTCCTGTCTATTTATTCCAATAAATAATCAAGAAAATTGAAAGTAAAAAAAGAAAAAGGAAAAGGAAATATTCCACTACTTCAATGGGGCTACTCAGGAAAATGCTTTCTTTGTTAAGATCCTCACAGCATACCATATGCAGAAAGGCAAAGACGCCATGTATTTTTTAACCCAGTTTTTATATTTATTTATTTATTTATTTATTTAGGTGCTTATTCATTTTTATTATTGATGAATTAATGTTTTACATTTGACATAGACTCTGGCTCTGACGCCAGCGGTCTCAAGTACCCCTAGATGGTACTCTGCCTCTTCAAAACCAATCCATTGACCTGTCCATGCATCCATCCATCCACCCATCAATCTATACATCCATCCATCCATCCATACATGCATCCATCCATCCGTCCATCCATCCATCCATCCATCCATCCACCAGTCAACCAATCTAAGTATAAAAGGAGATCTCTCCTTGAATGGTGAAGACAAACCAGGATGCATAGGTAGGTTGCAAAGGGGCGAGTTCGGCTGAATAGGGCAGAGGGGCTGATGCAGGGAATGTGTTGGGGGGTGTGGGTGTGGGTGGGGTGAGCCGGAGACCTGTGAGTTGGGTCACCTCAGGGACACCGAGGGGGTGGAAGGGGTTGTGAACAGCTGTCACTGGAGAACCATCACAACTGCTGGATCTGTTGAGCAGGGCACCCGGAAGAGAAGACAGACAAAGTAGAGAAGCAAAGTGCAGAGGAGAGGGGAGGGGAGAGGATGGTGAGGGCAGGAGAGGACAGGAGAGGACAGGAGAGGACAGGAGAGGACAGGAGTGGAGGGGACCTGAGAAACCTAAGTAATACAGGAAACAGAGATGTATATGTCCCTGTGTGTTTCCAGAGTTAATGTAAATGCACTTTTGTTATTTCTTCATTTACTTATTACCTTGCCACGAGAATTTCTTTTCATTGCTAAAAAAAAGTGTCCCATCAAGGGTACCACGTGCTGCCACACCCAGTTAAGCACTCATGTTACAGTGCAGGGGGACTGGGCTTCAAGACCTTGTTCCCCACCTGCGGGGGGAAATCTTTACAAGTGGTGAAGAAGTGCTGCAGGTGACTCTCTCTGTGTCACAAACCCTCTATCCCTCCCTTCCCTCTCAATTCCTGTCTATTTATTCCAATAAATAATCAAGAAAATTGAAAGTAAAAAAATAAAAAGGAAAAGGAAATATTCCACTACTTCAATGGGGCTACTCAGGACAATGCTTTCCTTGTGAAGATCCTCACAGCATACCATATGCAGAAAGGCAAAGACGCCATGTATTTTAAACCCAGTTTTTATATTTATGTATTTATTTATTTATTTAGGTGCTTATTCATTTTTGTTATTGATGAATTAATGTTTTACATTTGACATGGACTCGGGCTCTGACACCAGCAGTCTCAAGTACCCCTAGATGGTACTCTGCCTCTACAAAATCAATCCATTTACCTGTCCATGCATCCATCCATCCACCCCTCAATCTATACATCCATCCATCCATCCATCCATCCATGCATACATCCATCCATCCATCCATCCATCCAGCAGTCAACCAAGCTAAGTACAAAAGGAGATCTCTCCTTGAATGTTGAAGACAAACCAGGATGCATAGGTAGGTTGCATAGGGGCGAGTTCGGCTGAATAGGGCAGAAGGGCTGAACCAGGGAATGTTTTGGGGGGTGTGGGTGTGGGTGGGTTAGGCCGGAGACCTGTGAGTTGGGTCACCTCAGGGACAGGGAGGGGGTGGAAGGGGTTGCGAACAGCTGTCACTGGAGAACCATCACAAGTGCTGGAGCTGTTGAGCAGGGCACCCTGAAGAGAAGACAGACAAAGGAGAGATGCAAAGTGCAGAGGAGAGGAGAGGGTAGAGGATGGTGAGGGCAGGAGAGGACAGGAGAGGACAGGAGAGGACAGGAGTGGAGGGGACCTGAGAAACCTACCAGGACAAAGGCAGCATACAGACATCCAGGAAGGCAGGCAGGCATGCAGGCAGCTCTGGACTGGGCTCCCTGGATCCCAGGCACACCTCCAGCTGTCTTCTCTTGGCTGCCAGCCCTGAGGTCCCATGTCGGTCAGCACTGTCTTCCCATCCTTCCGTCCCTCTGTGCCAGGGCCCAGGTGTCTGGGCGCTGCTGGCTGACGTAGTGGCAGTGCAGTTGGGCTGCCCAGTGCCAGTGTGGCCAGCACAGAATGCCAGGGGCTAGGGCATCACAGAGGACTCCTGTGGTTGCTAGGCCACTGGGACCCCACCCATCCAGTTGACCAGCAGCCATGACACCCACCCTGAACTTGACCTTGAAGGGTGGTGGCCAGCCACTAGAGCCAGAGCCCCAGGCCAAAGCAGGTGCAGGTCGGCCAGGCCAAGGGGCTATGGGCAGATTGGTGTGTGTCTGGGCATGGGGCTGGCATCTGACAGCCCAGGGCTGGGGACCAAGTTCCGCCAGGCCCCTGTCCCACCATTTGCACTGACACACAGTCTTGCTGACTGACTGACAGTCCCCACCCCAGAGATACCCACACCAGGTCCCTGGTGCCCTGAGCTGCCCCTGAGGATTGATGGGTGCCTGCCTGGACACATGCCTCTGTAATGGAGGGCTCTATTAATCCCATTGCCTACTGATAGCTGTCCTCCTGTCCCTCCTCCTCCTCCTCATCCTCTTCTTCCTCCTCCTCTTCCTCCTCCTCCTCCTCCTCTGCCTCCTCCTCCTTCTCTTCCTCATCCTCAGAGGGCCTCACTCAGGGCCCTTGGCCTAGGCAAGCCAGAGCTGCTGCTCTGGCTGCTGCAGCTTCTATCCAGTGGGTGGGTACAGGAATCTGTTCCTGTCAATCCCTGGTTCCTGGGATCTTTCATGCCTCCAGCTCCCCCCACTCTCTACTCCAGACCCCTACTCAAGGATGCCCCCTTTCCCCTTGCCCTCTGTCCCCCAGCTCCCCAACTAACATCTACTGTGTGCCTCCCTGCACTACTTTACTGCCACCCTGCTTCTGCGCTACAGCCTTGGGGGACCAGAGACAGCCCAGCTGCCATCTCACCATCCAGCAGGGGGACCTTCCCAAACCCCCTGCCACCACACCCACACACACAGCCCTGCACACACTCACAGGCTCCCCTGCCTGCAGCCTGCCTCTAAAACAGTCTCCTTCGGCTCTCTAGCCCCCTGACAGCCTCTGCCACAGCCCCCCACAGACACCTGGGAATGAGCAGCACAGACATGCAACAAGCTCCACTTGCCCCCACTCCATTTGCTCTAAGGTTGGTCAAGAATATTTTTTTCATGCTGTAGGGCAGGCAGTTGAGAAAGTCCAATGTCCTGGGGAGCAAGAACTGCAAACAGTCCATCTACAATGTAACATTTGGGTCTCAGGCCGCCCAATCCCTAGAGACCCAGCTGCTGTTCCAGGTGCTCTCTGATACCAGAGATCTCCGTGTGTCGTGTCATGACACTGTCTCCAGGACTGACCTTCAGGATAATGAGATTCAAAACGAGGCAGGTCATATTGCCTTCAAAAGTAAATCCAGGGAGGTCTCGCGGTATGTCAGAGGGTTAAGGCCTTGTGGCGCTCACGAAAAGAGGGGACAGGTGGAAGGGTCTGAGGTCTGGCACCCAGACCCCCACCTGCAGGGGAGTCGCTTTACAGGGGGTGAAGCAGGTCTTTAGGGGCTCTATCTTTCTCTCCCAATCTGTATTTCCCCTGCTCTCTCCTTTTCTCTCTGTCTGATGCAAGGTCAAACAACAACAACAACCACAACAATAACCACCACAGTGACCAAGCAACAAGGGCAGCGAAAGGGGAACAAAAGGAGTGCAGGGGCTGTGGATTATTCGTGGCACAGGCACTGAGCTGAGGCACTAACCCCTTGAGGCAATCAATCAATTAACGAATAAGTAATACAGGTAACAGAGATGTATATGTCCCTTTGTGTTTCCAGAGTTAATGTAAATGCACTTTTGTTAATTTCTTCATTTATTTATTACCTTGCCACGAGAATTTCTTTTCATTGCTAAAAAAGAGTGTCCCATCAAGGGTTCGAGGTGGTGCCACACCCAGTTAAGCACTCATGTTACAATGCAGGGGGACTGGGCTTCAAGAACCTGGTCCCCACCTGCGGGGGGAAATCTTTACAAGTGGTGCAGAAGTGCTGCAGGTGACTCTCTCTGTGTCACAAACTCTCTATCCCTCCCTTCCCTCTCAATACCTGTCTATTTATTCCAATAAATAATCAAGAAAATTGAAATTAAAAAAAGAAAAAGGAAAAGGAAATATTCCACTACTTCAATGGGGCTATTCAGGACAATGCTTTCCTTGTTAAGATCCTCACAGCATACCATATGCAGAAAGGCAAAGACGCCATGTATTTCTTAACCAAGTTTTTATATTTATTTATTTATTTATTTAGGTGCTTACAGACACCCAGGGAGGCAGGCAGGCATGCAGGCAGCTCTGGCCTGGGCTCCCTGGATCCCTGTCGCACCTCCACCTGTCTTCTCTTGGCTGCCCGCCCTAAGGTCCCTCGTCGGTGAACCATGTCTTCCCATCCTTCCGTCCCTCTGTGCCAGTGCCCAGGCATCTGTGCGCTGCTGGCTGTCCTAGCGGCAGGGCAGTTGAGCTGCCCAGTGCCAGTGTGGCCAACACAGATTTCCAGAGGCTAGGACATCACAGAGGGCTCCTGTGGTTGCTAGGCCACTGGGATCACGCCCATCCAGTTGACCAGCAGCCATGACCCCCACCCTGAACTTGACCTGAGGGGTGGTGGTCAGCCACCACAGCCAGAGCCCCAGGCCAAAGCAGGTGCTGGTCAGCTGGGCCTAGGGGCTATGGGCAGATTGGTGTGTGTCTGGGCATGGGGCTGGCATCTGACAGCCCAGGGCTGGGGACCAAGGTCCGCCAGGCCCCTGTCCCACCATGTGCACTGACACACAGTCTTGCTGACTGACTGACAGTCCCCGCCCCAGAGATACCCACACCAGGTCCATGGGTGCCCTGAGGTGCCCCTGAGGGTTGGTGGGTGTTTGCCTGGACACATGCCTCCGTAATGGAGGCCTCTATTAATTCCATTGCCTACTGACAGCTGCCCTCCTGCCCCTCCTCCTCTTCTTTCTCCTTCTCTTCCTCCTCCTCTTCCTCCTCCTCTTCCTCCTCCTTCTCCTCCATCTTGCTGCTGCAGCTTCTATCAGTGGGTGGGTGCAGGAATCTTTTCCTGTCAGTCCCTGATTCCTGGGACCTTCCATGCCTCCAGCTGCCCCCACTCTCTAGTCCAGAGCCGTCCTCAAGGATGCCCCCTTTCCCCTTGCCCTCTGTCCCACAGCTCCCCAACTAACATCTACTCTGTGCCTCCCTGCGCTACTTTACTGCCACCCTGCTTCTGCCCTTCAGCCCTGTGGGCCCAGGGCTAGCCCAGCTGCCATCTCACCATCCAGCAGGGGGACCTGCCCTAACCCCCTGCCACCACACCCACACACACAGCCCTGCACACACTCACGGGCTCCCCTGCCTGCAGCCTGCTCTCAAACAGTCTCCTTCTGCCCCCTAGATCCCTTACAGCCTCTGACACAGCCCCCCACAGACACCAGGGCATGAGCAGCCCCTCTAATGGGCTTCCCCCTCTAATGGGCCGAATGTAAGTGATCTGTGGTACTGATGGCCACACCAGTGTCCAGATTTTCCACACAAAACGGAAGCTTCCAAGGTTCAGAGAGAGGGTGTTTTGATGGCTGTGGAATGTCTTCTCCAAGTGCCTCATGGGGTTTCAAATCCTTTAGAAATCTGAAGGTCTTTCTTGTATCTAGGGAATATTCTCACCTCTGGCCAGAAGGCCCTCCCAACTAGGAGCACAACTATCCCAGGGTCAGGAGGTCTGCCAGCCTGCTACCTCCTGGAGGGATTCCTGAGTATGTCCTCAGGTCCCAAGTGGCAACAGGTGTTTCCAATTGCCTTTATTAACTGCAGCCAGACATCAGGTTTGGGGCAGGGCTGTGATCTCCACTGGATGCTCCTTATTTAGCCAATGGAGGCATCCATCTTCCTTTTGTCAGTCCATAGCTAGGGCCCTGGGAGTTTGTGCTTCCTGCATGCAAAGCGACTTTGTATGGGACACTCATGCATGCCTACTTCTGGGAATCTCTCTGAGTGTGATGTGTGGACACTAGGACACCATGATTTGGGATTGAGAGGCAACAGGAGCAATTGCCTTAGTCGGACCCAAAGGGTAGGTGTAAGGGGCCGGGTTCATCCACTATTGCTTGCTCAAACACAGTTCCCATCTATAATGAAACAGAGCTCTTCTGGGTTCTTTCTGGGCTTGTAACCTGCTGTCCACTGAGAAGTGGACTGGGAACCTGGAGGCTGAGTAGGTAGCCAAATGTGACTGGACAGCGTCCTGCCCCTGAATTCTGAGGGGTGCGCAGCTTCACCCATTGGCAGTGTTTGGATGATAGTGAGGCATGAGATTGAATCGGGAACTCAGGAGAGCGAGACATGAGAGTCCCTTTGCATATGCATTCTTGCTTAGCCAGAATCTGGGCTAGCTGGCTGGCCCTGACCAGCTAGGTTCTCTGTAAATAAGTTGCAGGTGAGGCTGGCTACCTTGTCACCCTTCTCTGAGACTAATATAGGAGAGCTCTGAGCACACACAGACACACACAGACAGACAGACAAACACACACACACACATTACTGTCAGGTCTGGTAGTACAGCATATGGTAAAGGCTGGGGCTGTCTGGGGTCTGTGGGCATGAGAGCTGCTGCCTTACAATCTCTACAAACTAGGTTTGAACCTTTCATCAATGAACAGTGTAGGAGGTTTTTGAATTCTGGTCTCTTTCCAACTCATCTATTCCTCTTCTAGCCTTCTTTGTCTCTAACTCTCACATGCTCTCACACACTCTGTCTTCACTCATTAATATTTTACTTATATACTTATTTTACTGACAGGCCCAGATATACAGAGAGAGATACCAGAGCACTGCTGAGCTCTGGCTTGTTGGGTTGACGATTTCACCTAGGCTACTGGAGCCTCAGTTTGTAAGTCTTTCTGACACAAGCCATATTCTGTCTCCTCATTTCCATGCCAGTATCACTCAGAGTTTATAATAAAGTGATTTTTTTTGCAAAACACTTGGTACATTCTGATTTACAGATCAATATTGACACCATTGTAGCTCTCTTTGGCCCTTGGTCACTATTCTTCTTTTCAGATGTAAAAACACTGAAGAGGGAGAGGTTTTTGCCCTGAGGCTAGCACTGGGAACTAGCAGCTGCCCTGTGTGTGTTTCCAGACTAGGAAACTTGTGGTGCCTGTCCATGTGGAGAGTCTCCTTGATGAGTTACTGCTCAAGCCTTTTTCGCTCTGTCCCGTTGGAGCTGCATATAGCTAATGATTTGGAGATTTTACTCCTTTGGACAATCTTTTCCTGATGCACAGTTTCTCTCCAGGTTTTAGCAATCAATTCTTTGAGTGTCCTATAGAATCCATTGTAGAAAATGACTACAACAGTGTCTGCTCTCTCTCTTTCTCTCTCTCTCTCTCTCTCTCTCTCTCTATATATATATATATATATATATATATATATATATATATATATGTAACATGTAGAGGTCTGAAAATATTTTTTAGCTAGAGACCTGAACAGCTCTGGATTAGGGTAGTAATGCGGATACACCTGGCCCTTCCGAGCCACAGTCATGAGAGACATCTCAGAGTCATTTGTATACCTCTTATCACTCTACACATCTCTCTCAGCACAAACTACCGCTGCCAAATCATCTACTTCCCTCTTGCTCTTGTTGTCCACCAAGTCCTATCCCAAAACTGTAAATCAATGAAGAAATAGACATAGTGCAGTTCCCTGCACACAGGACAGTCTGAGGCTGGGCCAGGGAGATGCAATACGACAGCCTGCATCTTGGCTGGAGCATCACTAAGATTACTTCCAAATTGGTGAGGCGAGGGTAGTTTTGGAGAGTGGGTTGCAGGCCAAGTGTTGCTTCTCAGAGTGGGCAAAGACCTAGATGTTGTAAGTGTTACCTTTCCTCAAAAACATAAAATAGCAATGCCACTTGTAAGAATATGCATGGACATGGTGGGTTTGTCTTCAGTGCTCTGGCACTAATCAACACAGGGCCAGCATTTCAGTCCTTTTCTGTCACTGTCATTCTGTCTCTCTGACTGTCTCTAGGTGCCTTATTCACTGGGCCCTTACTGGAAGTCAGTACATGCATCGAGAACTCGAGCTTCCTGGTATTCAAATTTTCCTTTCTTTGCCCTTTGGATTATTTAGTCTCCTGCATATGGCGTAGTACAGTGGGGAACTGAGGAGACAGCGACCCTGCTGCAGGTAACAGGCATATGTCCATCTACAGCTGCAGCTGTTCAGGCCATCTGTGCTTGACTCCCATTCTCCAGGGCCCTGAGGCTGACACTCAGTCTAAATGCAGCCCTCCTCAATTTCCTGCACTGCATCCTTGTCCTTATTCCATGAGAGCCCAGGTCAAGAGAAGTGAAACTCTACCACCCTGGCACACACATGGTGCTTTCCCTCTATTGGGCCGAATGTAAAGGATCTGTGGTACTGATGGCCACACCAGTGTCCAGATTTTCCACGCAAAACAGAAGCTTCCAGGGTTCTGAAAGAGGGTGTCTTGATGGCTGTGAAAAGTCTTTTCCAAGTGCCTCATGGGGTTTTAAATCCTTTTGAAACCTGAAGTTCTTTCTTGTATCTAGGGAATATTCTCACCTCTGGTCAGAAAGCCCTCCCAACTAGGAGCACAGCTATCCCGGGGTCAGGAGGTCTGCCAGCCTGCTAGCTCATGGAAGGATTCCTAAGTATGTCCTCAGGGCCCAAGTGGTAACAGGTGTTTCCAATTGCCTCAATTAGCAGCAGCCAGGCCCTCAGGTGAGGGGTGGGGCTGTGATCTCCACTGGAAACTCCTAATTCAGCCAATGGAGGCATCCATCTTCCTTTTGCCTCTCAATAGCAAGGTCCCAGGGAGTTTGTGCTTCCTGCAAGCAGAGCAACTTTGTAGGGGACACTCATGGATGCCTACTTCTGAGAATCTCTCTGAGTGTGATGTGTGGACACCAGGACACCATGATCAGGGATTGTGAGGAAACAGGTGCAATTGCCTTAGCTGGACCCAAAGGGGAGGTGTAATGGGCCGGGTTCATCCAATATTGTTTGGTCAAACACAGTTCCCATCTATGTTGGAATTCTTTCTGGGTTCTTTCTGGTCTTGTAATCTGCTGCCCTGAGAAGTGGACTGGGAGCCTGGAGGCTGAGTATGCAGCCAAACGTGACTGGACAGGGTCCTGCCCCTGAATTCTGAGGGGTACCCCAGCTTCCCCCGTTGGCAGTGTTTGGATGATAGTGAGGCATGAGATTGAATTGGGAACTCAGGAGAGGGAGACATGAGAGTCCCTTTGCATATGCATTCTTGCTTAGCTAGAATCTGGGCTAGCTGGCTTTTCCTAACCAGCTAGGTTCTCTGTACATAAGTTACAGGTGAGGCTGGCTACCTTGCCACCCATGCTCTGAGACTACTATAGGTGAGTTCTGAGCACACACAGACATAAACTGACAGACACACACACACACACACACACACACACACATTACTGTCAGGTCTGGTAGTACAGCATATGGTGAAGGCTGGGGCTGTCTGGGGTTTGTGAGCATGAGAGCTGCATCCTTACAATCTCCACAAGCCAGATTTGAACCCGTCATCAATGAACACAGTTTAGGAGGTTTTTGAATTCTGGTCTCTTTCCAACGCATCTATTTCTCTTCTCGCCTTCTCTGTCTCTAACTCTCACATGCTCTCACACACTCTGTCTTCACTCATTAATATTTTACTTATATACTTATTTTACTGACAAGCCCATGTCGTATGCTTTACATTGGTTTGTTATAGCCATCCCCCACCAAGTGAATTGGATCAGTCCTGTTAATTTCCCGGGCCTGCTTGGCCCCGCCCCAAGGAACCTCGAGAGAGGGTTCCTGAGTCCGAGAGTTCCGGAGTTCCTGAGTTTGAGAGTTTCAGGGTTACAGAGTAAGAGAGAGTGTTCCTGAGTTCCAGGGTGATAGAGAGTGCTTGCGCCACCACAAAGAGACAACAGAGTTCTGTTTGGTGATTAGTTTGTCTTAGTTTATGAATCGTTGTTCCTGAATAAAGAAATACAGCTTCCCTGCCCAGCCATTGTCTCTGCGTCTCTGTTACCCACCCGTGAAGCTAACCCGGATGGCAAGAGCCTCCGAAAATTTTAACAACAAATGGCTCCCACGTGGACCTGACCTGCACATCTCTCAGATAAGTAAAGACAATTTGGCTACCTATCTACTATGGCCTTCTCTTCTGCTTGTGAAGAGATCTCCAAAGGCCTCTGCTCTTTCTTCACGAGACTGTTTTGCTGTTTCTGGAACATTTATCTCTGGACCACTCTGTGGTTTCCACTCGCTCGGGCGAACTCAGAACAGCCAGCGGGAAGAGCCAGCGGGCGGGAGGCAAGGCAGGGACCTGCTGTTTCCACCTGGTTAAACAGCCTGCCAGCCAGCTGTGCCCAGACAACCCCGCGCACCATGCCCGCGGCCCCACAGCCCCTCAGCCCCGCAGCCCGCAGGAGGCCGAAGCCAGCACACAAGAGCCCCTGGAGCCCGAGGCCAACACGCAAGTGCCCGAGGCCAGCCCACAGGGGCCGGCTCTCCACCGAATGGCGCAGGGCACTGGACGCATGATCCCTCCACGCTGCTCGGCCACTGCGAACAGGGCAGCAGACATGGCAGGGCCATGGTGGCCTATCATGGCCGCCACCCCTGGGCACCTAGGCTCACGCCTTCTATAAAGATGGCCTGCCTGCCCTCTTTCTATGAATTCTGACACCATTCCGGGCCTCCCAGACCCCCGGACTCCCTGCCGAAACTGGGCACACGAGATCTCCAGCCGCCGGTCCGGTCTGAAGGCAGACAAGCTGGAGTACGCAGAGATTTGTGCAGAGATCGCAACCTGCAATTCCTAAAAGTGAAGCTGTGCGGGAAGCCACCTCCGGATGGTGAACCCCCTCCCCCAACAACTAAGACAGTACAGATTTAAATTCGTGTTTAAAATGACATGTCTTCGTAACAAAGGTTTATCTCCTTGTGTATTAATGACCATGTTTATGTGTATGTTTAAAGTTTGGTAAACAGTAGCTTTAAGGCTAAATTCTTACTAGTCAAAGTTAAATGAAAAAGGTTTTCAATGTAATTCTCATAAAGATAAAATTAACTTACATTTAAAGTCTAAGGTAAAAATTAGTTAACAATCAATATATTTTAACTAAGTTAGTCTAAACAAAAGGTTAAATAGACTTGTTGATATGTAAAACTCTCCATTACCCTCTCTATTAGAAATGGTAGATCACACAATGGCTATGCTAATTATTCTCATGCCTGAGGATTCCTCTCTGGCCCACACCTATGTTGTGTCTCCATCTTGAATGGGTGTAACAAAAGGTTAAAAGACGTTGTTGATATGTAAAAGTCTCAAATTCCTTCTCTATTAGAAATGTTGGATCATGCAGTAGATATGCTAGTAACAAGTTTTGTTTCATAGTAAGTAAGTTGCAGACAGCTGCCTGTGGGACTCTAGGCCCTTCCCCGCCCCCATGCAAATGCCCGTCGAGGCAAGTAGCCCCCAGAGGCAAGAAAAATTTTTTTTCAGATATGGCCCCCTCAGGCCTTCCCTTGGCAACATGCTGGTATTTGTTATATATGTTTCTGTTCACCCCACACCCTTGATACTATAGTCATTTAGTTAAAAAGAAAAGGGGGAATTGTCGTATGCTTTACATTGATTTGTTCTAGCCCTCCCCCGCCAAGAGAAATGGATCAGTCCTGTTAATTTCGTGGGCCTGCTTGGCCCCGCCCCAAGGAACCTTGAGAGAGGGTTCCTGAGTCCGAGAGTTCCTGAGTTCCTGAGTTCGAGAGTTTCAGGGTTACAGAGTAAGAGAGAGGGTTCCAGAGTTCCAGGGTGAGAGAGAGTGCTTGCGTCACCACAAAGAGACAACAGAGTTCTGTTTGGTGATTAGTTTGTCTTAGTTTATGAATCGTTGTTCCTGAATAAAGAAATACAGCTTCCCTGCCCAGCCATTGTCTCTGCGTCTCTGTTACCCGCCCATGAAGCTAACCTGGCCGGCAAGAACCTCCGAAAATTTTAACAACAGGTCCAGATATACAAAGAGAGTTACCAGAGCACAGCTGAGCTCTGGCTTGTTGTGTTGGCGATTTCACCTAGGCTACTGGAGCCTCAATTTGTAAGTCTTTCTGAAACAAGCCATATTCTGTCTCCTCATTTTCCATGCCAGTATCACTCAGAGTTTATAATAAAGTGATTTTTTTGCAAAACACTTGGTACATTCTGATTTACAGCTCAATATTGACACCATTGTAGCTCTCTTTGGCCCTTGGTCACTTTTCTTCTTTTCAGATGTAAAAACACTGAAGAGGGAGAGGTTTTTGCCCTGAGTCTTGCACTGGGAACTACCAGCTGCCCTGTGTCTGTTGCCAGACTAGGAATCTTGTGGTGCCTGTCCATGTGGAGAGTCTCCTTGATGAGTTCCTTCTCAAGCTTTTTTCACTCTGTCCCGTTGGAACTGCATATAGCTAATGATTTTGAGAGTTACTCCTTTGGACAATTCTTTTCCTGATGCACAGTTTCTCTCCAGGTTTTAGCAATCAATAGTCTGAATGTCATATCGAATGCATTGTAGAAATTGACTACATCAGTCTCTCTCTCTCTCTCTCTCTATATATATATATATATATATATATATATATATATATATATAACCTGTAGAGATCTGAAAATATTTTTTTGCTAGAGACCTGCACAGCTCTGGATTAGGGTAGTAATGAGGATATACCTTGCCCTTCTGAGCCACAGTCATGAGAGACATCTCACAGAGCCATTCGTATACCTCTTATCACTCTACAAATCTCTCTCAGCACAAACTATCGCTGCCAAATCATCTACTTCCCTCTTGCTCTTTTTGTCCACCGAGTCCTATCCCAAAACTGTAAATCAAAGAAGAAATAGACATAGTGCAGTTCCCTGCACACAGGACAGTCTGAGGCTGGGCCAGGGAGATGCAATACGCCAGCCTGCATCTTGGCTGATGCATCACTAAAACTACTTCCAATTTGGAAAGGCAAGGGAAGTTTTGGAGAGTGGGCTGCAGGCCAAGTGTTGCTTCTCAGAGTGGGCTAAGACCTAGATGTTCTAAGTGTAACCTTTCCTCACAAACATAAAAAAAAACAATGCCACTTGTAAGAAGTATGCATGGGCATGGAGGGTTTGTATTCAGTGCTCTGGCACTGATCAACAAGGGCCAGAATTACAGTCCTTTTGTGTCTCTGTCATCCTGTCTCTCTGACTGTCTCTACGTGCCTTCTTCATTGGGCCCTTATGGAAGTCAGTGCATGCATCGTGAACTCGTACTTCCTGGTGTTGAAATTTTCCTTTCTTTGCCCTTTGGATTATTTAGTCTCCTGCATATGGCGTAGTACATTGTGGAACTGAGAAGACAGCGATCCTGCTGCATGTAACAGGCATATGTCCATCTACAGCTGCAGCTGTTCAGGCCCTCTGTGCTTGACTCCCATTCTCCAGGGCCCTGTGGCTGACACTCAGCCTAAATGCAGCCCTCCTCAATTTCCTGCACCACATCCTTGTCCTTATTCCATGAGAGCCCAGGTCAAGAGAAGTGAAACTCTACCACCTTGGCACACAGATTGTGCTTTCCCTCTATTGGGCCGAATGTAAAGGATCTGTGGTACTGATGGCCACAGCAGTGTCCAGATTTTCCATCCAAAACGGAAGCTTCCAGAGTTCAGAAAGCGGGTGTTTTGATGGCTGTGAAATGTCTTTTCCAAGTGCTTCCTGGGGTTTCAAATCCTTTTGAAACCTGAAGTTCATTCTTGTATCTAGGGAATATTCTCTACTCTGGCCCGAAGGCCCTCCCAACTAGGAGCAAAGATATCCCATGTTCAGGAGGTTGCCAGCCAGCTAGCTCCTGGAGGGATTCCTGAGTATGTCCTCAGGGCCCAAGTGGTAACAGGTGTTTCCAATTGCCTTTATTAGCAGCAGCCAGGCCCTCAGGTGAGGTGCGGGGCTGTGATCTCCACTGGAAGTTCCTAATTCAGCCAATGGAGGCATCCATCTTCCTTTTGTCTCTCCATAGCAAGGGCCCGGGGAGTTTGTGCTTCCTGCAAGCAGAGCAACATTGTATGGGACACTCATGCATGCCTACTTCTGGGAATATCTCTGAGAGTGATGTGTGGACACCAGGACACCGTGATCAGGGATTGTGAGGCCACAGGAGCAATTGCCTTAGCTGTACCCAAAGGTTAGGTGTAAGGGGCAGGGTTCATACACTACTGTTTGGTCAAACACAGTTCCCATCTATGTTGAAACACAGTTCCTTCTGGGTTCATTCTGGGCTTGTAATCTGCTGCCCTGAGCAGTGGACTGAGAGTCTGGAGGCTGAGTAGGCAGCCAAACGTGACTGTACAGGCTCCTGCCCTTAAATTCTGATGGGTGCCCCAGCTTACCCTGTTGGCAGTGCTCGGATGATAGTGAGGCATGAGATTGAATCGGGAACTCAGGAGAGGGAGACATGAGAGTCCCTTTGCATGTGCCTTCTTGCTTAGCCAGAATATGGGCTAGCTGGCTTCCCCTGAACAGCTAGCTTCTCTGTACAGAAGTTGCAGTTGAGGCTAGCTACCTTCCCGCCCATGCTCTGAGACTAATATAGGTGAGCTCTGAGCACACACAGACACAGACAGACAGACAGACAGACACACACACACACACACACACACAAACACACACATAACTGTCAGGTCTGGTAGTACAGCATATGGTGAAGGCTGAGGCTGTCTGGGTTGTGTGGGCATGAGAGCTGCTGCCTTACAATCTCTACAAGCCAGCTTTGAACCTGTCATCAATGAACACAGTGTAGGAGGTTTTTGAATTCTCATGTCTTTCCAGCAGAAGTGGCTGGTGGGCGGGCCTTCCAGAGGCTGCACAATGAGCGTGCTGCAGGGCCGTGTGGGCGGTGCTCAAGGTTGCTGGCCAATCACTAACTAGGGGCCTTGACACTCCTGGGCGTGTCCTAGCACACTGGCCAATGATATTGCTGGCAGGGTTTCTGGGCGTGGCCTAGGCCTCTGGCATATCAGAGCATGGCTGGTGCCCTGTCTATGGGCCTTCTGAAGTAAGCCCGACGATGGGAGCTCAGAACTGGCCTTAAAAGGCTGGGCATGATTCCAGCATGTGCGAAGGAGGGTTCAACCAGAGCCCTGGCTTGCAGAAGCTGTCCAGTGTGCATGTGTATAACTCCGTTTGTGCTAGTGCCTCTGTGGATGTGTGCCTGTCTGTAACTGTGAGAGTGTGTGTTTGTGTGTGTGTGTGAGGGAGGGAGAGAGAGAGAGAACAACAGAATCACTGTGGCATAGGTGATTATGCGCAAAACACTTGGCACATTCTGATTTACAGCTCAATATTGACACCATTGTAGCTCTCCTTGGCCCTTGGTCACTTTTCTTCTCTTCAGATGTAAAGACACTGAAGAGGGAGAGGTTTTTGCCCTGAGGCTTGCACTAGGAACTAGCAGCTGCCCTGTGTGTGTTGCCAAACTAGGAAACTTGTGGTCCCTGTCCATGTGGAGAGTCTCTTGGATGAGTTCCTTCTCGAGCCTTTTTAGCTAGTTCCCGTTGGATCTGCATATAGCTAATGATTTGGAGATTTTACTCCTTTGGACAATTCTTTTCCTGATGCACAGTTTCTCTCCACGTTTTAGCAATCAACTGTCTGAATGTCATATCGCATCCATTGTAGAAAATGACTACATCAGTGTCTTGCTCTCTCTCTCTCTCTCTCTCTATATATATATATATATATATATATATATATATATATATATATAACATGTAGAGGTCTGAAAAAATATATTTTAGCTAGACACCTGCACAGATCTGGATTAGGGTAGTAATGCGGATACACCTGGCCCTTCTGAGCCAGAGTCATGAGAGACATCTCACAGAGCCATTCGTTTACCTCTTGTCACTCTACAAATCTCTCTCAGCACAAACTACAGCTGCCAAATCATCTACTTCCCTCTTGCTCTTTTTGTCCACCGAGTCCTATCCCAAAACTGTAAATCAAAGAAGAAATAGACATAGTTCAGTACCCTGCACACAGGACAGGCTGAGGCTGGACCGGGGAGATGAAATATGCCAGCCTGCATTTGGCTGGAGCGTCACTAAAACTACTTCCATTTTGGAGAGGCAAGGGCAGTTTTGAAGAGTGGGCTGCAGCCCAAGTGCTGCTTCTCAGAGTGGGCTAAGACCTAGATGTTCTAAGTGTAACCTTTCCTCACAAACATAAAATCACAATGCCACTTGAAAGAAGTATGCATGGTAATGAAGGGTTTGTCTTCAGTGCTATTGCACTGATCAACACAGGGCCAGGATTTGTCCTTTTCAGTCACTGTCATTCTGTCTCTCTGACTGTCTCTATGTGCCTTCTTCCCTGGACTCATCATGGAAGTCAGTGCATGCATCGTGAACTCGGTCTTCCTGGTGTTGAAATTTTCCTTTCTTTGCCCTTTGGATTACTTAGTCGTGCATATGGCATAGTACAGAGGAGAACTTAGGAGACAGCGTTCCTGCTGCAGGTAATAGGCATATGCCCAACTCCAGCTGCAGCTGTCCAGGCCCTCTGTGCTTGACTCCCATTCTCCAGGGTCCTGTGGCTAACACTCAGCCTAAATGCAGCCCTCCTCCATTTCCTGCACCACATTCTTGTCCTTATTCCATGAGAGCCCAGGTCAAGAGAAGTGAAACTCTACCACCCTGGCACACACATTGTGCTTTCCCTCTATTGGGCCGAATGTAAAGGATCTGTGGTACTGATGGCCACACCAGTGTCCAGATTTTCCATGCAAAACGGAAGCTTCCAGGGTTCAGAAGGAGGGTGTCTTGATGGCTGTGAAATGTCTTTTCCAAGTGCCTCCTGGGGTTTCAAATCCTTTTGAAACCTGAAGTTCATTCTTGTATCTAGGGAATATTCTCACCTCTGGCCTGAAGGCCCTCCCAACTAGGAACACAGCTATCTCGGGATCAGGAGGTCTGCCAGCCTGCTAGCTCCTGGAGGGATTCCTGAGTATGTCCTCAGGCCCCAGGTTGTAACAGGTGTTTCCAATTGCCTTTATTAGAAGCAGCCAGGCCCTCAGGTGAGGGGCGGGGCTGTGATCTCCACTGGAAACTCCTAATTCAGCCAATGGAGGCTTCTTCGAGACTCCCCCCACCCCCACCCGCCACGCGAGAGGCTCTCGACCTGGGATGCCCACCCTGGTCCTTGCACTTTGTACCATGTGCTCCCAAACCACAGCACTACAGTCAAGCCCCCTCCCAACCCCCACCCCAAGGTGTCTATCTTTCTCTCCCCCTCTCTGTCTTCCCCTCCTCTCTGGATTTCTCTCTGTCCTATCTGACAACAAAGACAGCAATAATAACAAAGGTAATGATGAACAACCAGGGCCATACAAAGCGGGGGGGGGGGCGCGCGGATGGCCTCTAGGAGCAGTGGATTCATACTGTAGGCAGGGAACCACAGACATAAACCTGGGTGGGGTGCGAGGGGGAGAGGAAGGACTCTTAGGTCTACATTTCCTTTCCTAGAACACTCCCCCTGCACTGCTGTTGCTGTTGCTGCCATTCTAGGAGGGTGTTCACTGCCTGTGAAGTGACTCCCCTGCAGTTGGGGATCCGGGGGCTCGAACAGGGATCCTTCCTCCTGTCCTTGAGCTTTGCATCAAGCGCGCTTAACCTGCCTGCGCTATTGCTGGACTCCCACTAATGTTATGTTTTAATTTTTACCAGAGCACTGCTCAGCTCTTGTTTTCTTTACTTTTCTCTTTCTTCTTTTTTTTTTTTTCTTCTTTTTTTCCCTGTTTGTTTGTATTATGGCTGGCGCTCAGTGCCTGTTTGCACTACAAATCCACTGCTCCTGGAGGTTGTTTTTCCCATTTTTTTGCCCTTGTTGTTACCATTGTTGTTGTTAATGTTATTCTTTTCAATGCTGTCTCAGCTCTTGTTGTTTTATGGAAAAAACAAGACCCTGATGGGGGGGGAGAAGGAAAGGGGGGCAGGGGTGGGGGTTTGGTTTATACAAAAGAAGTTGTATAAACTTTGGTTATACAAAAGACCTTCACTTTTTCCCCTGAGGCCTCAAAGTACCAGCCAGATTCACTCCACAACAGGCCACAAACCAGAGCTGAGTAGTGCTCTGGTTGGTCTCTGTGTGTAGATTTCTCTCTCTCTCTCTCTCTCTCTCAATCTCTCTCTGTCACCAGATGGTGGTTGGGGGGGATATGGTGTCCAGTGATTGAACCTGAAACTTTTGAAACCTCAGGCATGAGAGTCTCTTTCTATAACCATTATTCTATTTACCCCCAGCCCGGCCCTGTAGATTTCTCCTTTCTCACAAATACATAATTTCTTAAGGTTTATTTATAAAATGGAATAAATAAAAATTTTAAAAGCATTTATTTTTGATTGATTGACTGACTTTTCTTTTTTTTTTAATATATATAAACAAGGGCAACAAAACTGAGAGGGGGGAAGAAAAAAAAAGGCCTCCAGGAGCAGTGGAATCCTGGTGCAGGCACCTAGCCCCAGCAATAATTTGGGAGGGGAATATGTATGTGTGTGTGTGAGTGTGTGTATTTTTTTCCCATTGCATACTATGTGTGCCTAACCCAGTGTGCCATGCCACCACCCAACCCCTGACTCTATCTTTCTATCTATCTATCTATCTATCATCTATTTTCATTTGAGAGAGGGAGCTGAGGTCTCAGGTGGGATCCCCACAGACCAAGACCAGTTGCCAGAACTCAGCAATATTCTGGACTGTCCCTCCTGCCTTCACCCTCCTTTTTTTTTTTAAATCTACTCTTCAATATAACAATCCGGATACATTATAAGGGGTTCAGCATAAACTGTAACTTTTCCTTTAAAAGAAAGAAATCCAATAAACCATAGGGAAGTGAAGGGTGAAGGGTGGTGGTGAGTAGAGTGTTGGGGATTCCTCAGAGAAAGGGTACCTGGTAGGTAGCCACCGCCCCCAATTTCCTTTCCCTCACCCCCACCCGCCATTTTTTATTCACTGGATTTATATATCTATATGGAGTAGAAAAGAAATGTCTGTATTTAATATGTATCATGTCTGTCCAAGACCACACACACATTCCTTTAGAAAATAAAACTGGGGGAGGGGAACAACACACATTGCTTGCTTGCTTGCTTGCTGAATGTATGAATGAATAAAGCTGGGGGTTGTGTGTCACAAAGCCTTATTTCTGCTGTTGTTCATCTCAAGAGCTGCTGAGGAACAGGATTCCCTGTCTTGCACGTACAGGTTTTGTGAATGCACCAGGGACTGACTGAAGTAGTAACCTCAGAGGAGTCCAATACATGAAAGTCTTCTGCATAATCTTGGTATCACCGGGGTCCCTTTCTCTCTTGTCTGATTCTATTTTAGTATATTCATTGTCTATTACATGCCTGAGAGAGCTTAACAGATTGTGTGTGTGTGTGTGTGTGTGTGTGTTGGGGGGGTGGGGCGTCAGGGGAGAAGAGAAGGTTGTGCATCTCTCTCTCTCTCTCTCAAGATAAACAAATTATCTTTTAAAAATATTTTATTTATTTACTTATTTATTCCCTTTTGTTGTCTTTGGTTTATTTTCATTGCCGTTGTTGGATAGGACAGAGAGGAGGGGAAGAGCATGGCTGGCGCCCTGTGAGCGGGCCATTTGAAGGAAGCCTGACCTTGAGAGCTCAGAGCTGTCCTTAAAAGGCTGGGCGTGCTTCCAGGAAGTGAGAAGCAGGGTTCAGCCCAGGGACCTGCCTTGCAGAAGCTGTCCAGTGCGCATGTGTATAACTCCGTTTGTGCCTGTGCCTCTGTGGATGTGTGAGTGTGTGACTGTGAGTGTGTGTGTGTGTGTGTGTGTGTGTGTGTGAGGGAGAGACAGAGAGAACAACAGAATCACTGTGGCACAGGTGATTTTGTGCAAAACTCTTGGCACATTCTGATTTACAGCTCAATATTAACACCATTGTAGCTCTCCTTGGCTCTTGGTCACTTTTCTTCTTTTCAGATGTAATGACACTGAAGAAGGAGAGGTTTTTGCCCTAAGGCTTGCACTGGGAACTAGCAGCTGCCCTGTGTGTGTTGCCAGACTAGGAAACTTGTGGTGCCTGTCCATGTGGAGAGTCTCCTGGATGAGTTCCTTCTAGAGCCTATTTCGCTTGGTACCTTTGGATCTGCATATAGCTAATGATTTGGAGATTTTACTCCTTTGGACAATTCTTTTCCTGATGCACAGTTTCTCTCCAGGTTTTAGCAATCAATTGTTTGAATGTCATATCGAATCCATTGTAGAAAATGACTACATCAGTGTCTCTCTCTCTCTCTGTATATATATATATATATATATATATATATATATATATATATATATGTATGTATGTAACATTTAGAGGTCTGAAAATATTTTTAGCTAGAGACCTGCACAGCGCTGGATTATTGTAGTAATGCGGATACATCTGGCCCTTCTTACCCACAGACATGAGAGACATCTCACAGAGCCATTCCTATACCTCTTTTTTTTAATTTTTTATTTAAGAAAGGATTAGTGAACAAAAACCTAAGGTAGAAGGGGTACAACTCCACACAATTCCCACCACCCAATCCCCATAATCCCCCCCATGGTAGCTTTCCCATTCTCTAGCCCTCTGGGAGCATGGACCCAGGGTCATTGAGGGTTGCAGAAGGTAGAAGGTCTGGCTTCTGTAATTCCTTCCCCGCTGAACATGGGCGTTGACTGGTCGGTCCATACTCCCAGTCTGCCTCTCTCTTTCCCTAGTAAGGTGTGTCTCGGGAAACTGAGCTCCAGGACACATTGGTGGGGTCTTCAATCCAGGGAAGCCTAGCCAACATCCTGGTGGCATCTGGAACCTGGTTATTGAAAAGAGAGTTAACATATGAGGCCAAACAGTTTGTTGAGCAATCATGGATCCCAAGCTTGGAATAGTGGAGAGGAAGTTTTAGGGAGGTATTCACTGCAAACCCTAGTGTACTTCTCCTTTCAGGTATATATTTTGCAGTAGTTTATGGACACGTGTGCACAAAAGCTCTCTCTCACAGAAACTGGTGTATATCCAGGTTATGGGACTTTGTTAGAAAGTGAACTACCTGAGATGGAATTAGAGTGTACTATAAAAGGAAAGGTCTCACCCAAGTAATGAAGTTGAAGGGTTGTCATTCCACACGTAAAGTCTCTGGACACAGTCTGAGGTGAAGCATATTGAGGTGGCAATCTTTGCTTTGGTTAGGTTGTGATCAGCGGATGCAATATTATTTGGTTTGGATTGGGAGATGCATACAGGAAAGTGGGCCCTATCCAAGGGTTCCAGGACTGGGGGAAGTAGGGGCTCTATAGTGGAGATGTGAGGTTCCTGCTGTCTTAGGGTTCAAAAAGACAATCGATAGTTAATATTATCATCACTTAATATTATCATCACACCATTCCCACCACCAAATTGCTGTGACCCATCCCTCCCGCCCACTCCCACCCCCCACTGGCCCAGGAAGCTACATGTCTACCCCTCACCACTGGGTTTTAACAAGATCTTGTCCAACCGGATACAGCAACACATCAAAAAGATTGTTCATCATGACCAAGTGGGATTCATCCCAGGAATTCAAGGCTGGTTCAACATCCGTAAGTCAATCAATGTCATTCACCACATCAATAAAAGCAAAGCCAAAAACCACATGATTATCTCAATATATGCAGAGAAAGCCTTTGACAAAATCCAACACCCATTCATGCTCAAAACTCTACAAAAAATGGGAATAGATGGGAAGTTCCTCAAGATAGTGGAGTCTATATATAGCAAACCTACAGCCAACATCATACTCAATGGACAGAAGCTGAAATCATTCCCCCTCAGATCGGAGACTCGACAGGGCTGTCCACTGTCACCGTTACTCTTCAACATAGTATTGGAAGTTCTTGCCATAGCAATCAGGCAAGAGAAAGAAATCAAAGGGATACAGATTGGAAGGGAAGAAGTCAAGCTCTCACTATTTGCAGATGATATGATAGTATACATAGAAAGACCTAAAGAATCTAGTAGAAAATTACTGGAAGTTATTAGGCAATATAGCAAGGTATCTGGCTACAAAATCAATGTACAAAAATCAGTGGCATTTCTTTATGCAAACACTAAATCTGAAGAAGAAGACATCCAGAAATCACTCCCATTTACTTCACTGGGCCTTTAAGGAAGTCAGTGCATGCATCGTGAACTCAGACTTCCTGGTGTTGAAATTTTCCTTTCTTTGCCCTTTGGATTATTCTGTCTCCTGCATATGGCGTAGTACATTGGGGAACTGAGGAGACAGTGATTCTTCTGCAGGTAATAGGCATATGTCCATCTCCAGCTGCAGCTTTCCAGGCCCTCTGTGCTTGACTCCTATTCTCCAGGGCCCTGAGGCTGACACTCAGTCTATATGCAGACCTCCTCAATTTCCTGCACCGAATCCTTGTCCTTATACCATGAGAGCCCAGGTCAAGAGAAGTGAAACTCTATCCCCCTGGCACACACATTGTGCTTTCCCTCTATTGGGCCGAATGTAAAGGATCTGTGGTAATGATGGCCACACCAGTGTCCAGATTTTCCATGCAAAATGGAAGCTTCCATGGTTCAGAAAGAGGGTTTTTTTGATGGCTGTGAAATGTCTTTTCCAAGTGCCTCATGGGGTTTCAAATCCTTTTGAAACCTGAAGTTCTTTCTTGTATCTAGGGAATATTCTCACCTCTGGCCAGAAGGCCCTCTCAACTAGGAGCACAGCTATCCTGGGGTCAGGAGGTCTGCCAGCCTGCTAGCTCCTGGAGGGATTCCTGAGTATGTCCTATGGTCCAAGTGGTAACAGGTGTTTCCAATTGCCTTTATTAGCAGCAGCCAGGCCCTCAGGTGAGGGGCGGGGTTGTGATCTCCTCTGGAAACTCCTAATTCAGCCAATGTAGGCAACCATCTTCCTTTTGTCTCTCCATAGCAAGGGCCTGGGGAGTTTGTGCTTCCTGCAAGCAGAGCGACTTTGTATGGGACACACATGGATGCCTACTTCTGGGAATCTCTCTGAGTGTGATGTGTGAACACCAGGACACCGTGATCAGGGATTGTGAGGCCACTGGAGCAATTGCCTTAGCAGGACCCAAAGGGGAGGTGTAAGGAGCTGGGTTCATCCAGTATAATTAGGTCAAAAACAGTTCCCATCTATGTTGAGACACAGCTCTTTCTGAGTTCTTTCTGGGCATGTAATCTGCTTCCACTGAGAAAAGGACTAGGAGCCTGGAGGCTGAGTATGCAGCCAAACATGACTGGACAGGGTCCTGCCCCTGAATTCTGAGGGGTGTCCCAGCTTCCCCCGTTGGAAGTGTTTGGATGATAGTGAGGCATAAGATTGAATCGGGAACTCAGGAGAGCAAGACATGAGAGTCCCTATGCATAAGCATTCTTGCTTAGCCAGTATCTGGGCTAGCTGGCTTTCCCTAACCAGCTAGGTTCTCTGTACATAAGTTGCAGGTGAGGCTGGCTACCTTGAAACCCATGCTCTGAGACAACACAAGTGAGCTCTGAGCACACACAGACACACACAGACACACACACACATTACTGACAGGTCTGGTAGTACAGCATATGGTGAAGGCTGGGGCTGCCTGGGGTCTGTGGGCATGAGAGCTGCTGCCTTAAAATCTCTACAAACCCGCTTTGAATTTGTCATCAATGAACACAGTGTAGGAGGTTTTTGAATTCTGGTGTCTTTCCAACTCATCTATTTCTCTTCTCGCCTTCTCTGTCTCTAACTCTCACATGCTCTCACACACTCTGTCTTCAATCATTAATATTTTACTTATATACTTATTTTACTGACAGGCCCAGATATACAAAGAGAGTTACCAGAGCACTGCTGACCTCTGGCTTGTTGTGTTGGCGATTTCTCCTAGGCTACTGGAGCCTCAGTTTGTAAGTCTTTTTGACACAAGCCATATTCTTTCTCCTCATTTCCATGCCAGTATCACTCAGAATTTATAATAAAGTGATTTTTTTGCAAATACTTGGTACATTCTGATTTACAGCTCAATATTGACACCCTGTACCTCTCTTTGGCCCTTGGTCACATTTCTTCTTTTCAGATGTAAAAACACTGAAGAGGGAGAGGTTTTTGCCCTGAGGCTTGCACTGGGAACTACCAGATGCACTGTGTCTGTTGCCAGACTAGGAAACTTGTGGTGCCTGTCCATGTGGAGAGTCTCCTTGATGAGTTCCTTCTCAAGCCTTTTTCGCTCCGTCCCGTTGGAGCTGCATATAGCTAATGATTTTGAGATTTTACTCCTTTGGACAATTCTTTTCCTGATGCACAGTTTCTCTCCAAGTTTTAGCAATCAATTGTCTGAATGCCATATCAAATCCATTGTAGAAAATGACTACATCAGTGTCTCGCTCTCTCTCTCTCTGTCTCTCTGTCTCTCTCTCTCTCTCTCTCTATATATATATATATATATATATATATATGTAACATGTAGAGATCTGAAAATGTTTTTTTAGCTAGAGACCTGCACAGCTCTGCATTAGGGTAGTAATGCAGATACACCTGGCCCTTCTGAGCCAGAGTCATGAGAGACATCTCACAGAGCCATTCGTTTACCTCTTGTCACTCTATAAATCTGTCTCAGCACAAACTACAGCTGCCAAATCATCTACTTCACTCTTCCTCTTTTTGTCCCCCGAGTCCTATCCCAAAACTGTAAATCAAAGAAGAAATAGACATAGTTCAGTACCCTGCACACAGGACAGGGTGATGCAGGACCGGGGAGATGAAATATGCCAGCCTGCATTTGGCTGGAGCATCACTAAAACTACTTCCAATTTGGAGAGGGAAGGGCAGTTTTGGAGAGTGGGCTGCAGGCCACGTGTTGCTTCTCAGAGCGGCTAAGACCTAGATGTTCTAAGTGTAACCTTTCCTCACAAACATAAAATAACAATGCCACTTGTAAGAATTATGCATGGGAATGGAGGGTTTGTCTTCAGTGCTCTGGCACTGATCAACACAGGGCCAGAATTTGTCCTTTTCAGTCACTGTCATTCTGTCTCTCTGACTGTCTCTATGTGCCTTCTTCCTAGGACCCTTCGTGGAAGTCAGTGCATGCATAGTGAACTCGGTCTTCCTGGTGTTGAAATTTTCCTTTCTTTGCCCTTTGGATTACTTAGTCTCGTGCATATGGCATAGTACAGAGGAGAACTTAGGAGTCAGCGTTCCTGCTGTAGGTAATAGGCATATGTCCAACTCCAGCTGCAGCTGTCCAGGCCCTCTGTGCTTGACTCCCATTCTCCAGGGTCCTGTGGCTGACACTCAGCCTAAATGCAGCCCTCCTCCATTTCCTGCACCACATCCTTGTCCTTATTCCATGAGAGCCCAGGTCAAGAGAAGTGAAACTCTACCACCCTGGCACACACATTGTGCTTTCCCTCTATTGGGCCGAATGTAAAGGATCTGTGGTACTGATGGCCACAGCAGTGTCCAGATTTTCCATGCAAAACGGAAGCTTCCAGGGTTCAGAAAGAGGGTTTTTTGATGGCTGTGAAATGTCTTTTCCAAGTGCCTCCTGGGGCTTCACATCCTTTTGAAACCTGATGTTCATTCTTGTATCTAGGGAATATTCTCACCTCTGACCCGAAGGCCCTCCCAACTAGGAGCACAGCTATCCTGGGATCAGGAGGTCTGCCAGCCTGCTAGCTCCTGGAGGGATTCCTGAGTATGTCCTCAGGGCCCAAGTGGTAACAGGTGTTTCCAATTGCCTTTATTAGCAGCAGCCAGAACCTCAGGTGAGGGGCGGGGCTGTGATCTCCACTGGAAACTCCTAATTCAGCCAATGGAGACATCCATCTTCCTTTTGTCTCTCCATAGCAAGGGCCCTGGGAGTTTGTGCTTCCTGCAAGCAGAGCAACTTTGTATGGCACACTCATGCATGCCTACTTCTGGGAATCTCTCTGAGTGTGATGTGTGGACACCAGGACACCATGATCAGGGATTGTGAGGCCACAGGAGCAATTGCCTTAGCCGGACCCAAAGGGGAGGTGTAAGTTGCCCCGGCCAGCAGGGCGGTGAGCAGGGGCTAGGAACCCAATGAGACCTGAAATGATAGGGACAAGAGACGCGAAGAACGAGAGCAAGTCAAGTTTCTGATCAAGCTCTAAATTTTATTGTGAACACAGGCATTATAAGGCTTTGGGGAAGGAGGGGGAAGTGCTGGAGGAGGGGAAGGGGGAGCAATCTTCAAAGAGGAATGTTCCTTGCAACAAATGGCAGGAACCAAACTGTGTGTTGACTCACTTGTTTTGACTCACTTGATTACTGATAAATGGTTTACCTAAGGGGAAATGGCCTGCCCAGGGGGTAATTAACATTTGTCTTGAGGGGTTCCGTTGTCTCAAAGCTTATCATCTATAAAGCAGAGAAATGGCTCCTGGCATATCCTCCCTTTGTTATAATTTTAAAATTGAGGCAGGCAATGTGGGTGAGGAGCAGAGACCCTAACAGCAGGTTTGGTGGGCTTAACCAGAGGAGGGAAGTATTGACCTGAATCCTCCCGCGGGGTGGGTGCAAAACCAACCTTCCCGCATCTTATAAGGCTCTTGGTGTCTTTTTGGGGAGGGGAGGCAGAGCCACAGTTTCTAGGGAAACAATTTTTGTTGCTGACACCAACCTCCATGCAAATCAGGTTTGCTTCACGGGGGACTCAGAGGCGGACAATAGGGTCCTCCCCCTGCAGTGCTTTGCCTTGCACCCCTTACTGGTGTCCTTTACCTGCCAACGTTGGATGTTTCCGTGCATAATTCTGAGTTTTATGCCATCCGAAAGGGAGGTCAGTCATCCTCAGGTTCAGCCAGGCCTCTATCAGCCAAATCAAGTCTGTGATAATGGATTTGCAAAGGTTTTAATGCCAAGGAGTCAATCTGCTGTTTTATAAAATCAGTAATCTTATTAAAAATAAAGGGTCCTAAGGTAATTATTAACAAAAGACTAATAAGGGTCTCATAAGGGGCTCTGTAGTGACTCAAGACTATTTGTGGTGGAGTCTATAACCTGTTGTAATTTGTCAGAAAATTTATGGGAGGAATATATAGAGTGTCCTAGCATGCCACCAGCAAGTCTAAGGGAAGCAGTCAGTGGATGTGATGTCCAGGGGAAGAAACACAGCACGTCTGGTCTGGTCAGCGCCAACTGATGAAATTTTCTTCTTCTGGTCAGCTGTGGAACAAGCAAAACTAGGAGGCAAGGACCAGGTAGAGAAGAATTGACATGAAAATATAGGATGGTGTTTATCAAAACACAGAGGAGGTGCATACACATTAGAAGTCAAAGTGAGGTTCCTTGAACATCAAGGAACATTTTGAGAAAAGTGAGCAGTCAATAAGCATGCAAAGATGAAGTCAGCAGTGGTAGGTCAGCAGAAAGAGAAGACTTGGATAAGCTGGTGAGGTTAGCTGGAGTATATACTGCCATGGCGTCCTTTGTGGTAAGGACTTGCCAACAGGGACTCTGTGGATTTTGCAAGAGCAATGTCATCCACCATAATAAAAGGAAAACAACCATGGACATCCAGTGTTGAAAAAAGAGAAAAAGAATATGTCTCTATGACTGGAAAAGTGTGTGGCTTTGTCAATGAGATATAATAAATGGACAATTTGAATTTTTGTAAATATTAAAAAGATTTAGTATGTTACTTCATTGACACTTTAGCCAACTGAATACTGGGGGGTGCATTACCCTTCTTTTTTTAATTATTAATTAAGCTTAAGGGTTTTAGTTTTTCTTGTTTGAGCTGTAGCCCACATAAATTTAGAAAAAATATCAACTGAGAGAAAAAGTTTTTTTTTGTTTACTAAACATGGGCAGGTGAATTACATCAATCTGTCAGAGAGCATTGGCTTTTATCAATGGAGATTAATCTTAAAAGTCTGAATAGCAAGATCTTAATTAAACAATGTAGGAGCCAGTAAAGTGCTCTTACTATGGCAGGTCAAGCGTTATAATTTTAAGAGGCTTGTAAAAAAAATGATAAAAAATTTTAGGATATGAGTGACTTTAGGAGTCATCACACACCCATAAATAAAAATTAAAAATGTTTAGTTTTAAATCTTACCATATGAGCAGTCAGTTCTTCATGTGCAGATGTACCTATAATTATTTACTTAGGGAGAGAACTTGTACCAAGTTAATTGATGATCTAATGGTTAATTGGCTTGAGGTTTTTTTTTTTTTTTTAATATGATTTTAGAAGGCTCTTTATTAAAATAAACCAATATGTTATAGAAAGTAAATACCTAATGTGTTGACATGATAAAATGTTTACCATTTTAGCATTATTTTAAACTGATTAGACAGTTCAAGCACACTATTATGCCTTTAGTTTACTAAGATCTTTACTCATCACAAGGCTATCATGAGTAAGCATAGATATAAAACTCTTAATAGATTTTGTTCCTTAGAACTCTAATATGGCAACTTAAAAGGCTAAAATAAAACCTCATAGTTTAAATGTTCAAAATATTAATTTTGTTAAATCAGGATTTGCCAAAACAAATCTTCTATCAGACCAAAAACACAATGTATTACCTTAATTTATCAAGAATAAACCTCTGGCAGTGTCTTAAAACAAACCAGATAATTTTTAAAAGCAGAAAGATATAAAGAGGAAAACCAGCACAAGAGCCTCTGGCATGTAAATAATTAACATAACCATTGTGTTATCTTTTACTAACCCAAGCCAGTTTTGCCTGTTTAGTTGAGAAAGTATTTTAAAAGCTTTTTTTTTTTTGAAATCACTTAAACAATTTTGAGTAAAATGTTAAACTTTGTTTGTTAAGGACCTTTGTTTATCACAAAGCTATCACACCCTTAGGGCAGCTATGAACAAGGGTGGGTACACAACTTAATTGATCTTTCACTTTGATTTAGATAGGTAACTTAAAAAGCTAAGATAAACCTTAAAGCTGAAATGTTAAAATGAATTTATACTGTTAACATTTCTTTTAGATGACCATTTTACACTAAATAATTTTGTTGAATCACATCTGTTGAAAAAAAATTTTTTTTTTATCAGGCCAGGAATAGCACGTTTAACCCTTTTTTTCCTGGCAAGGCCACTGCTCTACACTGACTGGGTTATTAGAAAGTCAGTTCAAGGATGGAATTAAATTAACAAACAGTGGCAGTTGATATTGAGGTGCTGGTAATATCTACAATTTTCACAAGAGTGAGAGAGACTACAGAGGCATTTTACCATGCATAGATATCTCAGAAAATCTTTTTAACTAATGAATTGATGTTGATATTAGCTATCAGAAGGACGAAATTGTCTTATATTTTACTCTGGTAAAGGTGTGCCAACTCTATGAGTCTGGATATTTAAAACCACATTTAGCTTAACTAAATCTTAATTTAAAACTTAAAACAAACTTTAGTTACTTAGGGGTTAACACACATTAATGAAAACAAGGTTAGCACAGACTTAAAACATACATTCTTGGTGAAAGGAAAATTTTCCCTTTGAAAAACCGCTTTTGGTTTTTGGATTCCTAACTCACAGCCTATCTATCCAGGAGGGGCGTTTGTGGCTAAGGTACATTTTACAGTTTTAAAGAAATAAATAATTAAATTTCTATCAAAAGTGTGTACTGGTTTTCTGGTTAATAGCTTTTAAGTTAAAGAGAACATCTTGTTTGATTGATTTCATTCTTTCTCTAAGGAATAGCTTGTTAGCCAGATAAGATCTCACTCAGAACTGGTTTTAAGCTTTCTGAGAGTAGAGGGAAAAAAGCTGGATCTTTTTTGGCTGACTAGTTTTAAGATAATGCCAAATCAAGAGCCTACAGTTCTTTAACTAATTGTAAATGTTCTCATTTTTTTTTTCTCTACTAATTTTCTAAGGGAAGCTGTTTTTTGTGCTAGTTGAGTTTTAGCCTTGGTGGTCTAATCAGTATTATTGGCCAAGTCAAGGACCAGAGCACAAAACGGAGGGACGGTGGTGTAGGGAGGCAGTCTGGACAAGGAAGAGCCTAGGGGTTAGGGTTAACCAGTTTGAGCCTGGCTCCGAGTAACAGGGAAAGCCAAAACCGGTTTTGATTTGGATTGTTTAGTCTTACTTTTAGTTTTAGGGATTGGGTTTTTTGGTGAGGCTAAAAATGTAAGCTCTTCTGTAACTGCAGCTATTTCTTTCATTAATTGAAGCTGCTCTCTCCGGTCAGCAAGGACCTTGCGGAGAGTGGAAATTCCTGTAAGGGCTCCTGAGCGTGCCCTCCTGACGGAGGGATTGTCAAAGAGAGGGTCAGGCTGGAGAGCAGGGGCACGGATATAGGGAGGGGAATTAAAGGGAGGAGGACACCAATCGGGATTGTAGTATCTGGCAGCCTCTTTTTCTAGCAAAGCCTCATTCTCTGCGGGAAGTGCTTCAGGAGGGGGAGGGTTTTGTGGGAGATTTTGTAAAACTGGATAGAGGCAGGGGAAAGAATGCTGGGTTTCACTCTCATGTGAATTAGCAATAGGAGAGTCAATGGAGGGAACTTTAGTAAGTGAGGAGGGACCTGTAGGGAGGGAAACAGGGCTTTTACTTTCATCGGGTGTTGGGAGGCTTTTATTTTGACTGGGTACTGGGGGATCAAGATCAATAACCACAGAAGGGCATGGAGATGGGGTCTTTGTCCTGGGCGGCGGACAAGAAAGTTGCCGGAGGACCTTTTCACCCTCTGTAATAAGGTTTTTAATATCAGGGTGATTATTATAGATTTTTAAGATATCATTAATTAAATTCTAGTAACAAAAGGCAGAAACAGGTACACGTTCAGGACCAAAAGACTGATAGTGATCATTAAGACAATCAACAATTCTCCTCCAACGCTTTTCATCTATAGTGCCTTCCTGGGGGAACCAGGGGCAAATATTTCCAATATAATCTAAAAACTTCTTTAATTCTTTTTTTTAACCCTATTTCTTCGTGTCTTGAGTGACTCCTTGAGTCATTTAATGAATAAATAGTTTGCTGAATTCATGTCCCATGGTTTGCTTACCTCAGCCGCTGTGACACTCTTCCCCAGATGCGACTCACGGGCGGGTATTTCCGTGGCGATCTCTGCGAGTCTTTGCGTTACCCCCCTCGGGCCGCGGTGACTCTGTGAATTCGGGTAGGCCTACCCCCTCGATCAGCGGAGTTTCTAGGTCCAGAAGGCTTCTTTGCCCCACGCTCGGGCACCAGAATGCCCCGGCCAGCAGGGCGGTGAGCAGGGGCTAGGAACCCAATGAGACCTGAAATGATAGGGACAAGAGACGCGAAGAACGAGAGCAAGTCAAGTTTCTGATC
This sequence comes from Erinaceus europaeus, assembly GCF_950295315.1. NCBI lineage: Eukaryota > Metazoa > Chordata > Mammalia > Eulipotyphla > Erinaceidae > Erinaceus > Erinaceus europaeus. Next base: position 470,344 of record NW_026647135.1, on the reverse strand, counting down.
AAGCTCTAAATTTTATTGTGAACACAGGCATTATAAGGCTTTGGGGAAGGAGGGGGAAGTGCTGGAGGAGGGGAAGGGGGAGCAATCTTCAAAGAGGAATGTTCCTTGCAACAAATGGCAGGAACCAAACTGTGTGTTGACTCACTTGTTTTGACTCACTTGATTACTGATAAATGGTTTACCTAAGGGGAAATGGCCTGCCCAGGGGGTAATTAACATTTGTCTTGAGGGGTTCCGTTGTCTCAAAGCTTATCATCTATAAAGCAGAGAAATGGCTCCTGGCAGTAAGTGGCCGGGTTCATCCACTATTGTTTGGTCAAACACAGTTCCCATCTATGTTGAAACACAGCTCTTTCTGTGTTCATTCTGGGCTTGTAATCTGCTCCCCTAAGCAGTGGACTGAGAGTCTGGAGGCTGAGTAGGCAGCCAAATGTGACTGGACAGGCTCCTGCCCCTGAATTCTGAGGCGTGCCCCAGCTTACCCCTTTGACAGTGTTTGGAAGATAGTGAGGCATGAGATTGAATCGGGAACTCAGGAGAGGGAGACATGAGAGTCCCTTTGCATGTGCCTTCTTGCTTAGCCAGAATCTGGGCTAGCTGGCTTGCCCTGACCACCTAGGTTCTCTGTACATGAGTTGCAGGTGAGGCTGTCTACCTTCCCACCCATGCTCTGAGACTACTATAGGTGAGCTCTGAGCACACACAGACACAGACAGACAGACAGACACACACACACATTACTGACAGGTCTGGTAGTACAGCATATGGTGAAGGCTGGGGCTGTCTGCCTTTGTTGTCGAGCTGGTGGGTCGACCAGCAGTCCCTTGGGACTTGGTCACTGCCGGAGGGGCTCGCGGGTCGACCAGGCATCTGGATGAAGTCCATCGTGGCACCCCCCAACCCCGGACCCCGGAACCCGGATCCCGGTCCCCGGACCCCGGACCGCCTTCGTTGTGGAGCCGGTGGGTGGTCGCTGGAGGAGTGGCTCGTGGGTCGACCGGGCGTCTGGATGAAGTCCGCCGTGGCACCCCTGGACCCCGGATCCCATGTTTCAGACTACCTTCGTTGTGGAGCCGGCGGGTGGACCAGAACTCCTTTGGGACTTAATCGCTGGATGAAGTCCGCCTTAGGATCCCAGGATCCTGCCACCCTGCCACCCCGCCACCCGTTTCCTGAACTGCAGCCTTGTGGAGCAGGCAGGTCGACCAGCACTCCCCTGGGACTTAGTCTCTGGCAGAAGAATTTGCGAGTTGGAATGGAAGTCTGAATGATGTTGCACTCTGGCTCCTTGAATCGCCACAGGCTTCCTGGCCATGGTTGTGGAGCCTCAGGAATGAGGGTCTCTTAGCATAACCATTATCCTGTCTACCCCTGCTCTGCAACACTTTGTATCTTTCTGGCCAGAAATTTGCATTGTAAATGAGTGGGTGGGTTGGGGTGGAGTGGAGTGGAGTGGAGTGAAGTGAAGGGTGAAGGGTGGTGGTGTGCAGAGTGTTGGGGATTCCTCAGAGAAAGGGTACCTGGTAGGTAGCCACCGCCCCCAATTTCATTTCCCTCACCCCCCCCGCCATTTTTTATTCACTTGATTTATATATCTATATATTTTTGTATATGAGCAGAAAAGAAATGTCTGTATATAATATGTATCATGTCTGTCCAAGACCACACACACATTCCTTTAGAAAATAAAACTGGGGGAGGGGAACAACACACATTGCTTGCTTGCTTGCTTGCTGAATGTATGAATGAATAAAGCTGGGGGTAGTGTGTCACAAAGCCTTATTTCTGCTGTTGTTCATCTCAAGAGCTACTGAGGAACAGGATTCCCTGTCTTGCACCTACAGGTTTTATGAAGGCACCAGGGACTGACTGAAGTTGTAACCTCAGTGGAGTCCAATACATGAAAGTCTTTTGCATAATCTTGGTATCACTGGGGACCCTTTCTCTCGTGTCTGATTCTATTTTACTATATTCATTGTCTATTACATGCCTGAGAGAGCTTAACAGATTGTGTGTGTGTGTGTGTGTGTGTGTGTGTGTTGGGGGGGTGGGGCGTCAGGGGAGAAGAGAAGGCTGTGCATCTCTCTCTCTCTCTCTCAAGATAAACAAATTATCTTTTAAAAATATTTTATTTATTTACTTATTTATTCCCTTTTGTTGTCTTTGGTTTATTTTCGTCGCCATTGTTGGATAGGACAGAGAGGAGGGGAAGACAGAGAGAAAGATAGACATCTGCAGACAGACCTGCTTCACCACTGCTTGCTTGTGAAGCAACTAACTCCCCTGCAGGTGGGGAGCCAGGTGCTTGAACTTGGGGGCCTCATGCTTGAGAGTTCAGTGCTCTATCCATCACGCCACCGCCCGGATCACTAAATTATCTTTATGTCTTGGATAGAGATAGCCAGAAATTGAGAGGGAAGGGGTGGGGGGAGTGGGGGAGAGAAAGAGAGACACCTGCAGCCCTGCTTCACTACTTGTGAAAGAAGAGGAAAGAATACAGAAAGCAGGGTGTGTCCTTCTCCTCCTCCTCCTTCTCCTTCTCCCAACAGCACTGCTCAGCTGTGGCTTATGGTGGTGTGGGGGGCTGGAACCTGGGACCTTGGAGTCTCAGTGCTTGAGTCTGTTTGCATAAACATTATGCTCTTTCACTCACCCTTTCTTTTCTTGCTTGCTTGCTTGCTTGCTCTTTTAATTTTTCCTTCTCCTCCCTCTACAAACAGCCTCCCCCCACTAAATTTCATGCTGGACTACTTTGGCCTCAGGAAAACAGTTCGAGCTACCTCAACTTGAAAACAACAACAAAACAAACAAACAAAAAAACCCAAAAACAAAAGAAAAAAGAAAGCACATTTCATTCCCCCCCCCTCTCTGCAGCTTGGAAACAACAAGGACAACAGTTGAGTGTTGAGGGAAGATAAAAAAGACCATCCCGCCCCAAATCTGGGGCTATCTGCATCTGAATGAAGCCTTTGAAAGGATGGTCCACACTGGTGAGATCCAGTTCATTCATTCATCCATCCATCCATTCATTCATTCATTCATTCATTCTCCTTACAAAAACACTATCTGTTTCTAGAAAGCACACACCTCCTGCTCTCCATCTCCCCAACTTGTGGTCAGTGGTCATTTCCCCATGAAAAATAAAATAAATGAATAAAAGAAATTTATTCCGCGGGGGAGGGGGAACCCGAGGCTACAGACACAGGTGGAGGTGGAGGCAGAGGAGGCGGAGCCATGAACAAGCTCTTTGCTTCCAGCATTGAAATACTAATGAGAGAAAGATGTCCGTCTGTCATCTATGGCTTGGAAGTAACATAGTCTGGGGTGGGGGTCGGTGTCGGTGGGGGGGGGAGTGTTCAGCTCTTGGGACATGATGGGAGAGGAGAACCTAGAGGGGGTTGAAGAGTTATGTGGAAAGATGAGACATGTTGTGCATGTACAAACTGTTGTATTTTTCTGTCGACACTAAACCATTAACACCCCCCATGAAGGAAGGAAGAAGGAAGGGAGGAAGGAAGCAAACAGAGAGAGAGAGAGAGAGAGAGAGAGAGAAAGGTCTCCTGTGAGCCTGCTGCATACCACCATGCCTTTTCTGGCTAGAGGCCCCAGATGTCCCAAGGCAAAGCACACCACTGTCAAACCAGAAAAGATCAGTGTTCCCATCTGCCTATTTCAGTGCCTCCGTTCCTATGATTGAAATGAAATATATATATATAATATCTATCTTTCTCCTCCTTCTCCTTCTCCTTCTCCTTCTCCTTCTTATCCCTCCAGGGTTATTGCTGGGCTCTATGCCTGCACCATGAATCCACTGCTCCCGGGGAGTCCATTTTTCCCTCTTTTGTTGCCCTTGTTTATCCTCCTTCTTGCCCCCCACCCCAGCACTGCTCAACTCTCCTTTATGTTGGGGTGGTGGAGAATCAAACCTGATACTTGGGAGACTCAGGCATGAGAATCTCTGTGATAAACCTATTCCTTTGTTAATGGTGAAAAGTGTGGAAGAGGGTGACCTACCAAAAGACAGACATATACACAACTCTCTCTCCTCTCTCTCTCTCTCTCTCTCTCTCTCTCTCTCACACACACACACACACACACACACACTTTTTTGTTCTAAGTCCCATCTCTAATAAAATACTTTGGGGGGGGCAGGGAGGGAGGGAGGGAGAGAGATGGATGAGAGTAACCCGGAAAAAATGCCATTTCTTTGCATGTGATCAGAAAAGGTTCAGACTAACACATCATTTTACATTTAAAATGAGAACATCTAAGAGTGTACGATACAGCAACAAAGATGAAAATAGGTGGAACTCCACAGATGTTGGTGCGTGTGTGTGCGTGTATGTGTGTGCATGTGTGTATAAAGGCCATTTACACATTGACATCCCCCCCCAAACACAGGCATACATACACAGAAAAGGTGGAGGGATTAGGCCTCTCCTTTCTTTTCTAAGAATTCACCCCTCTCCCCTTTGGGAGGGGTATATAGTTTCCTAAATACACCTACCCCGAGCCCGGAAAAAAATTGATTTTTGAGTAATTAATTAATTGACTGCCTCACTTTAATTCATTGACTGTGTGCCCTGTCCTCCTCCTGCTCCTCCTCCTCCTCTACCACCACCACTACCATCCCTTTTTAAATTATTTATTTTCTCACTCTCTCCCTTCTTGCCTTGAGTCCCCTCACCATGTGACACATGCCCTCTGATGGAGGCATCACTAAAACTATCCATTTACATGGTGATAGGGTTCAGGACACAAAGGTTTGTCACTTTATTTTCATTTACTTTTATTTTATTTAAGATTGTACTTATTTTTGAAGCAGAAAGATATGACGGGAGGCAGAGAAAGAGCCAGACATCACTCTGGTACATGTGCTGCCAGGGGTCAAACTCAGGACCTCCTCGTCATTGAAAGTCCAATACTTTATTTATCCACCTCGCAACCTTCTGGACCGCCACAATGTAACTTTTCATTTCATAGGAAGAAATCTAAGAAACCACAGTGAGAACCACTGAGGATGAAAAGAGATGGAACTGGGAGTCGGGCTGTAGCGCAGTGGGTTAAGCGCAGGTGGCGCAAAGCACAAGGACCAGCATGAGGATCCTGGTTGGAACCCAGGCTCCCCACCTGCAGGGGAGTCGCTTCACAGGAGGTGAAGCAGGTCTGCAGGTGTCTATCTTTCTCTCCTCCTCTCTGTCTTCCCCTCCTCTCTCCATTTCTCTCTGTCCTATCCAACATTTACAATAACAATAATAACAACAATAAAACAACAAGGGCAACAAAAGGGAATAAATAAATAAATAAAATATTTAAAAAAAAGAAAAGAGATGGAACTCCAAAGGCAGTGGTGTGTTGTTTTCATGTCTTTCTCACACCCTGTACTCTGTCTCTGTCTCTCTCCGTCTCTCTGTCTCTGTCTCTGTCTCTATCTCTCTCTGGAAAGAATGGAGGGACTGGGGAGGCCCGGGTGGTAGTGCAGAGGGTTAAGTACACATGGCACTGAGCAGACCTGCAGACCCGCTTCACCGCTTCTTCGAGCCTCCCCTCACCCCCACCGCCATGGGAGAGGCTCTCGACCTGGGATGCCCACCCTGGTCCTTGCCCTTTGTACCATGTGCTCCCAAACCACAGCTCTACAGTCAAGACCCCTCCCAACCCCCAGCCAAGGTGTCTATCTTTCTCTCCCCCTCTCTGTCTTCCCCTCCTTTCCGGATTTCTCTCTATCCTATCCGACAACAAAGATAGCAATAATAACAACGGTAATGATGAACAACCAGGGCCATACAAAGCGGGGGGGGGGTCTGGGATGGCCTCTAGGAGCAGTGGATTCATACTGTAGACAGGGAACCACAGACATAAACCTGGGTGGGGGGCGGGGGGGAGAGGAAGGATGCTTAGGTCTACTTTTCCTTTCCTAGAACACTCCCCCTGCACTGCTGTTGCTGTTGTTGCCATTCTAGGAGGGTGTTCACCAGCTGTGAAGTGACTCCCCTGCAGGTGGGGATCCTGGGGCTCGAACCAGGATCCTTCCTCCTGTCCTTGAGCTTTGCATCAAGCACGCTTAATGTGCTCCACTATTGCCGGACTCCCACTAATGTTATGTTTTAATTTTTACCAGAGCACTGCTCAGCTCTTGTTTTCTTTACTTTTCTCTTTTTCTTTCTTTTTTCTTCTTTTTTTGCCTGTTTGTTTATATTATGGCTGGTGCTCAGTGCCTGCTTGCACTACAAGTCTACTGCTCCTGGAAGTTGTTTTTCCCATTTTTTTGCCCTTGTTGTTACCGTTGTTGTTGTTGTTGTTAATGTTACTCTTGTCAATGCTGTCTCAGCTCTTGTTGTTTTATGGAAAAAACAAGACCCTGATGGGGGGGAGAAGAAAAGGGGGGCAGGGGTGGGGGTTTGGTTTATACAAAAGAAGTTGTATAACCTTTGGTTATACAAAAGACCTTCACTTTTTCCCCTGAGGCCTCAAAGTGCCAGCCAGATTCATTCCACAACAGGCCACAAACCAGAGCTGAGTAGTGCTCTGGTTGGTCTCTGTGTGTAGATTTCTCTCTCTCTCTCTCTCTCTCTCTCAATCTCTCTCTGTCACCAGATGGTGGTTGGGGGGGGATATGGTTTCCAGTCATTGAACCTGAGACTTTTGAAACCTCAGGCATGAGAGTCTCTTTCTATAACCATTATGCTATTTACCCTCACCCCGGCCCTGTAGGTTTCTCTTTTCTCACAAATACATAATCTCTTATGTTTTATTTATAAAATGGAATAAATACAATTTTTAAAAGCATTTATTTTTTATTGATTGACTGATTTTCTTTTTTTTAAATATATATAAACAAGGGCAACAAAACTGAGAGGGGGGAAGAAAAAAAAAGGCCTCCAGGAGCAGTGGAATCCTGGTGCAGGCACCGAGCCCCAGCAATAATTTGGGAGGGGAATATGTATGCGTGTGTGTGTGTGTGTGTGTGTGTGTGTGTGTGTATTTTTCCCATTGCATACTATGTGTGCCTAACCCAGTGTGCCACGCCACCACCCAACCCCCGACTCTATCTATCTATCTATCTATCTATCATGTATTTTCATTTGAGAGAGGGAGCTGAGGCCTCAGGTGGGATCCCCATAGACCAAGACCAGTTGCCAGAACTCAGCAATATTCTGGACTGTCCCTCCTGCCTTCCCCCCTCCTTTTTTTTTTTTAATCTACTCTTCAATATAACAATCCGGATACATTGTAAGGGGTTTAGGATAAACTGTAACTTTTCCTTTAAAAGAAAGAAATCCAATAAACCATAGTGTTAGCGAGCATAAATCAAACCACCATCCACTGTAAGGAAGCAAAGATGTTTATTGATGAATTGCAATCCGGGCAGAGATGGTGACTGGTGTTAGTCTACCAAGCTCGACCCTGAACAGGGCTCAAACCATACAATTTATAGGAATTCAGACTACACTCAGGGAGGGGGAGCACATCACCTTATCAACCTACATCCAATAACAGGCTATAGCAAACACAAGATCCAATCATTTCAAACTTAGCAAAAGCATGATCCATTCAAAGCAAAGCGCGGGCTAGTTTCAAATATAGTAAGATCACACAACCAATAGAATTCAACCAGGCAGGGTCGCCACATCCTCCTGCCATCGGCTATGACCACCCATCCGGTAGGCAGCACACCACAAAGTCTGTTCAAAGGTCCTGATAAGGTTTGTCCCCATGTAGGGTCCTTCGAACAATGGGTGGCCTTCACTGATGAGGTCCTTATAAGGCTTGTCCCCAGGCAGGGTCCTTCGAACAATGGGTGGCCTTCACTGATGAGGTCCTTATAAGGCTTGTCCCCAGGC